>NC_054537.1:67693644-67841144 GCF_017654505.1 Polyodon spathula
GGCGAGGGTGTCACAGGCTTTGGAGACAGGCCTCGATCCCGTTCTTCGTCCTCGACATCATCGTCATCATCACATAGTTTGTCCTTGGTTTCTGAACCAGACTCGCACATGCTGTCCCCGTTCTTGCAGTTGACTTTCTCCCCGTCGGACTCCGCAGAGCAAGAGTGGTCTGTTAGAATGTCAACATGCAAGCCAATGCCTAAATCAAACGGAAAAAATGTATTATTATTATTACGTTGTTTATTATTAGCTGTGAGCACAGAAATAAAATAATATATAGAATAATCACAATTTTAACATGTCATAGAGAATATTATCTTTTGGAATCAATACAAATATAAAAAGTTACTTAAAACAACATTGTTTTACCGTTACGTGCGATAGATCTTGACAGGTTCAGTCAGTCCTATAGAAATTGATTCGCATTAGGACTGGTGTCATGTTTTCACCATGTACTATTTTTATTGTTATTATAAACCATGCATTACGAATTTTGTAAAAAAAAAAAAAAAAAACAAACAATAACAAAAAATGTTATTCAATTTAACTTAATAACCAAACTTATATAAATGAGTATATTGCAAGAAATTCGCCACTGAATTGGTTTCCTAAAATGTCATTTATTTTGTAAATATTCATATTTGTAGTGGTCTGTTTAGTGAAATATTTGTCACTGTCACTTTTAGATAGAGCTCTCAACGTGTACTTTGTACACCCAACTTACCTTCGTCCTCAGCCGAAGTTTCATTGCTGTCCAGATTCTTTTCTGAATGTTCATCTTTTCTTTCCCCATCCCCATCATCATCTTCTTCGTCTTCACTCTTATTCCTTGGAGCCCAGGTCATTTTATTCTCCTTCTTAAGTCTCCTCCTGGCATTGGCGAACCAGGTGGAGACCTGAGTCAGGGTCATCTTGGTAATGATGGCCAGCATGATCTTTTCTCCTTTAGTGGGGTACGGGTTTTTTCTGTGCTCCTGGAGCCAAGCTTTGAGGGTGGCTGTGGCATCTCTCGTTGTATTTTTTCGGTAAGCTGGGTCATTTAGCTGGTATGGGTACCCAGGGCTTCCATATGGATGGTAACTAATCGCTCCTGCCATCCCTGTTGTGTGGGCATCATAAGGTGAACCCTTGAAAAGAAATTCCCATGCTGTCAAAATGTGAACATCATAAAAACAAATTTCCATGCTGTCAATGTTTTAACATTTTAAATACCACAGATTGGCTATATTAAATGTTACTCACATATGGTGTTACAGATCTTTTCAGAATTTAAGTATCATATATTATTATTATTATTATTATTATTATTATTATTATTATTATTATTATTATTATTATAATAATAATATAATAATAATAATAATAATAATAATAATATAATACTTATAATAATATTAACTCTGATAATTATTGCACTATGACTGATTAATAACGTGCTATTGTTTTTATTAAATTGAGAAAATATTGCATTATACGGTATAGTATACATTACTATAAAAATTAGATGTTGACAGCGATTAATTTAACATGCAGTAGTACCTTTTAAGTGGCCTGTTCTCAATTTTCTATTTTTGTGGTGAAGGAAAAAACATTTTAAAAAGTCTTGCCTTAGCATATCACTGCTGTTTTACATTGCAAATCAAATTCGCAAATCAGTAGATACCTTTTTAAATACTTCACGTGATTCCATTACCATGTTAATTCTTACGTTTAAATTATGCTTATTTAACTTAACATATTCCCAAAGAGTTTGAAATGCACTCCGATCGCTTGCTGTTTTAAAGAATACTGTCAATGAGCTACATAATTTTGTTTGATGTAAAAATGTAGTTTCAAAACAGCTTGATTTATTCACAACTGCTACTTTCTCCAGGTTTATAAAATGGATCTTTAATTTATAAATAAGTAGTCTCAGTATTAAAATTACTTTAAATCGATTAATTCCATATTACCGGCAAATTACAAAACTATTATTATTATTATTATTATTATTTATTATTATTATTATTATTATTATTATTATTATTAGTATAATATATATAATCATATCATAAATCATCATAGTTTGAAGTTAATTGTCAAACTTCAATTAAATTATAGTTTTGTATATAACCTGTGTACATTTTAAATCGGGTGATGGGTGCAAAGAAAATAAAACTGCCAGCAATGTTTTCATTATTAAACATAGGCTATGGTCATTAGAAATAGTAAAAACAGATCATTGTTAACTACAACAGCATTCCACAAAAGGCCTATTATAATAATAACTAAAACAAGATGATTTCAGAAACACTTTTTTTTTTTTTTTTTTAAGGAAAATAAAAGCGGGTTAGGCTGTTTGTCAAGACTCCCAATTGTATTGTATTCTAATTCAGTACAGTAACAATGCAGTAACAATTCATACAAAGTATAAAGTAATGTCCGATTTACCATGTATGACGGGAATCCAGTGGCCGGATCCGTGGTGTACTGCAGCGGGCTGGTGAAGCCCGTGGCCGGAGCAGTGAAGGCTGCCGCTCCCGGGTAAGGACTAAAAGCTGAACCAGACGAAGACCTTGCCAGCTCCTCGCTTCTTGGGGCACCCAACGCAGACGCCCCGTAAGCTGGGCAAGAATAGAGAGCCAAAGAGCCCGGGGGCTGGTAAAGGTAACCCTGTGGATACGACATTGCTTTTTGTGTGTGTGTGTCTTTCTTTTCTGTTTTTATTTCCAAAACAGTACAAAAAACTAAACAAAAAACAACAACAACAACAACAACAACAAAAAAAAAAAAAAAAAAAAATAATAATAAATAATAATAATCAAATGGTGTAAAAACAACCGAGGTGAAAAATAATCAACATTAAGAGAACGAAGCAAATAAATATCAGCCACAAAGATCAGCAAAGTGCCTGCATAGAGGCAACTCCACGATCCCCTAGCGCCCGGTGTTTTTCGTACTAAGAACTACGAAGTGAAGAGTTGAAGGCAGGAGCAGTTGAGTTTCTGAGAGCATTGGAAACCAGGATCTGTCACTCGAGTTCATCTGAATATTCCATCTCCGCCCCTCGCCTTGTGAAACAGAACTCAGCAACCGGACTGAAAACACTGGAGAATGGAATTGATTCTCTGAAGAGTGTGGGTCGTTCTGGTAGTTTGTTTGTGTGTGTGTGTGTGTGTCTATATATATATATATATATATATATATATATATATATATATATATATATATATATATATATATATATATATATAAATATATATATCAAGTTCCTAGCCATATAGATTTACATAATATCTAACACATTGATAACATCTTCATTTAAAAACATATACAATTTGGAATAATTACTTTATATGGTGTATATTTTCCATTTCACTGATTTCTTTAAGTTAAAAATAAATAAATAAATAAAACATCTTTAATTTCATCACGTTTGACCTTTTCAACGGCGCTTTGCCGACAGCTTGCTTTCTATGAAATACAACACAATAAAAAAACACGAATTTTAAAGAAAAAAAAAAAACTTGTTGTTTCCCAGCACTATACTCATTGCACACTCTGACACTGTTTAGGTTTTCATTATTAAGCTGTTCTTAACACTTGCGTTCACTGTAAAGCAATGATAATCTAAACTATTGTTAATCAGCATATAGACCCACTGTTTCCCAAAAAGGATGCAAATGGTCTGACTTTATGTCATGTTCCCTAGATGGTTTAAAATGCATGACATGGACTGCATGCGCAATTAAAACTATTTAAAATATCTACCCACAACGTTACATTAAAATATATATTTCATATGTACATTTGTGTATCTATAAAGTGAAATTTAAAACCAGTAGCAACGCAATAACGTTAGATTTGAATATACCGGTAGCTACACATGCAATATGTCAGTGTTGCGCTGACCAGCCAGGTGTTAGCAGTCATAGTAACTGCGCCATTAATATCAAAATATTAACAAAATATACATTTTTAGAGATTTCTATTTTTTAAGTAAAAATAAAAAAATTTACCATGCAGACATTACATTGGCACACTTAAAAATAGACGAAAGTGTCCTTTTATGATACTATTTATAAAGTTTACAATAATGTTTTGGCCGGTAAGGGAAGCTGTGCTAGCTATGCATTTGCAACCTATAGGTGTATTTTAAACAGTCTAAATACTGACAGGTCTTGCAGCATTCATTTCACTGTGATCAATGTTGTAAAGCCCGTACGCAACATTTTTTGAGTTGTAAAGCACATTTTAAGCCATGTTTTTTTTGTTTTTTTTTGTTTTGTTTTTAATCATAGTTTGTGTTTGCTATTGTTTAGACAGAAAACTAAAATAACTTGTTTTTATAGTTATTTAGATTGCTGTGTGCAGTTAATTTTAATCGTAACAAAAATCCACTTAAATTATACGTTCGCCGTATATATATATATATATATATATATATATATATATATATATATAATATATATATATATATATATATATATATATATATACCTACAACATGTTAGATACAAGTATAACTTAGGCAACCGACTTAGACTCTGAGTTATGAATTATCAAATTGTTTTGAAGGTTAAACACTTTTTTAAAAATGTCGATGGATAAATAATTTGGGCTTACTTTAAACGTGCATTAAACTTTGACAGGACGACTGGAGTCATATCTGGGAATCTTAGTCCTTTGAGGTGTGTATAATTTTTAGGCAGCCTGTGCATTATTATAACAAATGGACCGTTTTATTTGCATCTCACGGTGTTTTCCAAAACTGGTTGCCCAAAGTAACAGGCTTATGCAGGTTTAGGTACATGTATTGCAAATATTTATATATCTCACTCATTATTTTAATATATTACAAATGTAACAGTCGTGCTGTTGCTAGACTTACAGGATAAATACTATTAATGTATTTACTGAGTAAAATGTAAAAGGACATTTATTCTAAATCAAATATCTGGCAGGGGGCGCTATGATGAATGAGATGAATAAACTACCTTAAAAAGAGAGTCGTTTAAATGAGAGATGATTTTATTTCGCCCAAAGCGATAAAGAGCTACGGCCCTTAAAATTGAATTAATGCGTTAAGGCAGGTTACCAATAAACCATATTTGTCAAATGTGTGTGCTTTTTAAATGTTTGAAAAAAAAAAAAAAAAAAAAAAAAAAAAAACTTGATTTGAACTTTAGTTCTTAAGTCCTGTGTTTGATACCGCTTTTTAAATTAGAATTTTGCTTTCTTTTTGTTCTCAGTGGGGGATATTTTATAAGATATTATTTAGCGGGCTGTTTCATTCTTTAAAAGATATCTGAATAATTGACATCACTTTAACATATTTTAAAACTAATAAACAACAACATTTTTACAATACTATCCCATCAATTGTACCAGAGCTCAATGACCTGTAAAATGAAATTTCTACAAGTCTAATTAGGCTACCTTGTTGTCATAATAATATAATCTATAATAATAATACTATAATAATAATAATATAATATTATACTGTGTGTATTCGGTATGTTCATACGTCAGTATGCATTCATTTTTGTTGTTTGGTTTATCAAAGTGTAAACATTACTAAGCATAAAGATTTCTAGATTTTAAACAAGACAAGGACATGCTGAACCTAAATCTCACTTAATATAAAAATAAAAATAAAATAATAAGAACATGTTATTATAATGTACATTTTTTTAAAAATTCTAATATGTTTTACAATATTAATTTTGTAGTAATCCATATGTTGATAACATACTTATGTACAGCCAGTAAAGAGTGAAGTTTCATGTTGCCAATGAGCAAGCAGGCAAGTGTGAAATAGCAACCCTACTTCAGCACTTCATATAATTAATTCAATTGAACACCAACATTCCATTTTCACTACAGTGTGGTTTAAGAATGACTTTTTTTTATTATTATCTCTGTCAATATGAGCTTTTAATTTGTTTGGTTTTGACAGATATACAAGCTGAGGTGTAGATTATAAATGTATTTATTTGTATTCATGATAAAGTGTACTGTCTCTTTTCCTCTTTTAATTGAATAGCACACCATTAAAAAAAAAAAAAAGTTATTTTGTTAAATATTATAACCTAAACTCTTCACTGCAGCAACAACAACAAAATAAAAATAAATAAATAAATCGATCGATCAGTTCTATGACTGCAACCACATCAACGTGGTTTCTTTTAATCTCAAGAATCAGGTTGTAAGGTAAACAAGCTTGGGCCTGGTCAGTATCTGAATAGGTCTCCTCTGTTTCATCAGTGGCTAGGTCATGTAAGGAGTGGTATTGGTGGCTCAGCAGGGGGCACTCTCCCCTCTGGGCTGGAATTCAATCAATTCCCCAACATAATGAGATGCCACTCTTTAGATGAAGGGTTTTATGTAGTAATTTTTATTATATATATATATATATATATATAATATATATATATATATATAATATATATATATATTACCCTTTGGAATCACTTAATGTAGTCAAATAACCGATTTTGGCTATCGTAAACATATTTGTTTTGTATTTTAGATAAACTATCTGGTATAAATTTATAAATAACATACATAAATAAATTTAAAAATCTTGTTTTTTTAGAACAAATAAAATAAAATATATATATATATATATATATATTATATATATATATATATATATATAGGGAACCATAGGGTACTCATTAAAAGCCACTAATATGGCCAAAGTGAACAAGAGATTAGCAACTAAAGGCAAGAATGCTCACTAATCACAATAATGTAATCAAATGACTTCAGTTATAAAGGCACATGTTATTGCTTTCACTACTGCCAATATGTTCCCATTTGTATTTATGTCTCAGTACCAAAGGTTGTTATACTAATTTTGGGAGTGCGAGTCAAGCTTCATTAGGGTATTGATAGTGCCTGACTGATTCAGAATTGAATGTTAGCAATTTGTAAACCTGTGTTATAATTTACATTTTATATTAGTTCATTGTTCACCATAGTTTTCAGAAATGTATTTTGTTTTAGGGATACATTATACTCTATCCAGGTTTTCCCATTCTTTACTTTACATATTTAATCAAGCATTCATAGCTATAGAAATAACTTTTTATGGAACAATACCTTAAATGTATACTTTGTTCTCAGATTGTATGTCTGATTGTTGGTAAGTCTATTAATATTTAAAATAATATTAACTGACCTACAGGTTAAAATCATCTATATACATTACATTCTTTAAAAAAAAACAACAAAAAAAAAAAAAAAACTAATCCTTTACAGTTTTTTTTTTAAGCTTTTCAACACATTTCCAATGAACAATGAACATTACTATTATGTTGTCAATAACATTAGTAAACACTTTAAAATGAATATACACAAATAAGCAAACAAACTAAACATTTTAAATTGTTGAATGAAGCGTATAATATATTTATTAAAATAACCAAAGGTATATAATACAACCAATTGTTTTGTTTTCTGCAACCTTTTCAGTGACTCATTCATAATTAAACTGTTACTTATGCCCAATTTTGAAAGCTCTTTGACTTTCTGTGCTGTATATTCTCAACAGTAGAACTGTTTACAGTGTCAGATTTATGATAGATGCCATCTAGCCTGATAGAAGGAAACAGCTATTGATTTTTAATATTTTCTCCAAACTTGTTTACTCTAGGATAATACAGCTGCTGTGTGACTGCTTGTCTTGGAGTGGAAAGGGATTATTACCACTGCCGTTTGATGAGATAAATTGCCTAGAATGACTTGAATGCCTACAGGGTATACTTTGATGTTATGTAGCTTCATTTACCCTTATGACTAAATGATTATTGATTTTATATTTTTAAGCTCTTGAAACGTGAAAATAAGTTGGTAGAGAACCTGGGCAGTGGTCGTTTTATTAATTTATTTCTGCAGGGCAAAATTCACTTTGGACTAGGTTGTGAAGGTTTTTCGGGTTCATGACCGACAGTTGCAAAGAAATGGTCTATTTATATACTAATAGTAAGTAGGCCCCAAATCACTATGGTCTTCGACTGAATGATTAAACGTAGTCTCTTCATGGTGTTCATTTCTATACCTGCTTCTGAATTGATGAAGGCTACAAACTGTGAGTTTGTTCCTGTTTGGAAAAAAAAAAAAAAACTGTTTTTACTCATCTGTCTTTTCAATACAATGCGCCCTTTGTACCTGTACATACAGTATGATGCTACATAAGAAGCCAATTGACTAGTGTGTAATATTGAGAACCAAAAACATAATTAAAGAAGCAGCTCTGGTAAAGTTAGTCTTCTGTACATAAACCAGCACCAATGTTTTTTATAGGATTATAATGCTTGCCAATTATATGTTACATTTTAATATAATTTATTTGAGTAATCATGTTGTTTTTCACCAAGTGTAGTTATGAACATAAAGTTAAAGCACAATTGAAACAAAATTCAAAAGCTGATTGTTAAGATGCCAGGTTTTTACAGGTTATTCAGATCTAGGTTAATGAAATGAGACACTGCTACCATGTCATGTCTGTTGCTATACAGTACACATTAAATGAATACCACTAGTGTGTAAGAAAGAAGCCCCCTTAGACACAATAATGTATCACAAATGCCTTGTAATAACTTTCATTTTCTTTGAACATGGTGGAAATTTACTTTGAACTTTTCTTTGAACATGGTGAATCCCTGAAGATAGGAAGAGGGGAGTCAAGAAAGACCACTGAAGACAGAAAGAGGGAAGAGCTGTAAATTTTTTAATCTAGTGAGGTGTGTGTGTGTGTGTGTGTGTGTGTGTGGGGGGGGGGGGGGGGGGGGGGGGGGGGGGGGGGGGGGGGTAAGCAAGGCTCATGAAGTAAAATATGTAATGCATAATGCATAACAATTAATTGACGAATTTCTTACTTTTATGTAATTTATACATTTCCCACATAATGTATATTCTCCCCTTAGACTTTAATAAATAATAGTTATGACTAAATATTCTTTATTAGCTCTGCATATCTGCATATTTACTGATGTAAACATTATTTTACTTACTCAGTACACTCAAGCAAGGTCATTGAATTATCTCTTCTGAAAATGGCATGTTAATTGGTTAATTAAAATAAGAATTACCTATACTAATTGGTTAAAAACCAAAACAAACAAACAAAAAAATAAAAATAAAAACTCATGTGTGTGGTGTATGTAGAACAAAAAATATCCTGCCTGGCAAAATTCTTCATGTCCATGTGACCTGACAGACCTGGAAAGTTGGCATTGTATCCTGGTGGATTTATACTATAAATGGAAAATATAACTGGTACAGCAAGATGGTTAAAAATATATATTTTTTCTAGCTTAATAGATGTTTACAATCCCTACATAAGAGCAATACATTGTTTTAAAGTTAAGACAATTTAGTAATGTTAGCAAACATTGCAAGACCAAGTCATAACTCAGACAGTATAAAGTAAATATTCCATCTACACCACCATATACTTTAGATTTCTGTCAAGTGTTGCAGATTGAAGTTTGTGCTCATCCTAGGAAATGTTTTTGGTATACCGCTATGGTCCCTGCTGGGAGAGGTGTGGTTATGGCAGCTGTGGACTCCCCAGTTGCCAGTGCCTGCATGTGCCAGGTCCTAATCAGTAACCAGCCATGTGATTGGCAGCAAGAGATCTTGTATTCCTTCCTTGCCCCAAGTGTGAAACTATGAGTATTATCACTCTGTTAAGTGATATCTCAGGTCTAGAAAACCATGGCCTTTTCATAAAGGGGCCAATATACGTCTGGTACTTTGCTTAGTTTTTAAACTTCATTTTGTCCTGTATATTCATTCTTGTATATTACATTGCTGAGAAAAGTTATTTTAAATGGAACTGAAATCAATATAGTCTACTGATATAGGCAGAATGCAAAACCGCAGATCATGCCCAGATAGCAAGACATTTAAAAAAGAATGAACTGTGATATATGTGTACACCATTAGCTTTGGTAGTTTTTAAAGTATTTTGAACTTTCACCTATCACTGATAGCTCTCTATATATTAACTTCTTCAGTATGTAGACTTGTTATCATTGGTACTATTTTTTTTGTGCGGAAGTCTTATTTCAATCATGTTAAAATACATTCAGGACAACCAGCCAAACTATTTATGCAGTCATGATTTAGATGTATTCTAACTTTTACTTTTTATATTAAGGGAGATCATGACTTGCTTTAATATCTACTCTTAAAACATTCCACTCTTCAGAAAGGGAAACACGCATACCAATAGACAGCTAATAAAACTGTTAAGATATCCAAAGGTAAGCATTTGTAGTTGTGATTGGGTCATTCAGACATTTATGGTCGGCCTAACTTTGAAGGTTTTGTTCAGACTAACAATAAAAGGTAGATGTTAAGTGTAAATGGGGATGAATGTAAAGATAAAACGACCCGCATAGTAAAGGTTATCTGCCTTGTCAAACGGACTTAATGACACAAAAAATAACTCTCCATAGAAGGGTATGATAAGGTTGTTCTTTATTTTTTTATGGATACTGATAAGGTATCTAGTTGGTCAAATCCCGTATCATGTGTGTGTGTGTGTATATATATATATATATATATATATATATATATATATATATATATATATATATATATATATATATATATATGTATGTATGTATGTTTTATAATAATAACTTTGCATTATACACTTAGATGTATATTATTTTATGATCTGCATTCTTAATTTCAAATTGCATGTATGATTTTTAAACAGATCTGGCATACTACAGCACAATTCTTTGTAAACCCAAATTAATGCAGCAGAATCAAAACCACATAGTTAAAATGAACTACTAGTGTGTAGCAATATTTCTCTCCTCGTGCTGTAATTAATACGTAGTGCATTATATAACCAAATTTAAAGCCTGTTTAAATGCAAAGCGTGTTCTAGTTAAATAATGTCTGGATCAGTGTTATTATATGGATTGATCAATTTTACAGGGTAACAGTGGTTATTCAATTAATCACACGTTGACAATTATTCACACTGGTCCAAATCAAGGTCTCCATTAGAGCCAAAGAATAGCTTAATTACAAATGACCCATAAAGGTGTCAAGTGCTGGCAGTGAGGAGAAGTAATTTCCTTTCCCTTTAAATCTATTAGTTGTAATGATGGGGATGGGGGGTGGTAGGTTGGGGGTGGGAGGTGGAGGGGTGATGAGTTGCGTAGTACAGTGATTACCAAGAAAAAGCTTGAGCAGTAAATCTGATAGAAGTGTAGGGGGCACAGGTTAGCATGTTTCGATTTTCACATCTCTGCACAGTAAAATTAAGATTTTATTACACAGTCAAAAATTATATAGTATAGAGAAAACACTATGGGGTTTTACAGGAAAGGGTTTAATCTATGGGACAGGTAGTTCACACTAGTGGAGATTGTTATATGATACACATTTTCATGCTAATGGGTTGGTAGCACACTGGTAAATGGAAATAAGCAGTCACCCTGAAGTTTTATCTATACGTTTATAGTACACTTGTTTTCTGGCCTATTGATGTGTTAAAATCAAGTCACATGATAGATCTGGCCATATTTAGGACATATACTCTTGTCTCTTGCTTCCTTAACAACCAATGAATAAATAATTAGCTGCCTGCATATCAATGATGTCTTTCTGAAATTCATGACAAAGAGTGATATGAATATCACCAGAAAAAATAAATAAAAAAAATTAACACATGTAGCTGCCAGTTTTCCATTTCAATTCGAAGACAACCACCAACAATACTTTTGTGATATGACTGCGACAGGTCAGGTATTCACTGAGCATTTTATGTCAGAGCTGCTGATAGGCCCCTCCGGGGAGTGACGTCCTCGGTCCCACCTCCCGAGGAAACAACAGTCACTCTGCCACTTCCCTGGAATCAGAAATTCTGCTTCTGTGAACTGAGCGGTAAACGTTGAGCAACTGCACTTTGTTAACCCTTTGCGGTCCTATGTCAGACCAGGTCCGAAATTAAAATTTTCCCTTTCCAATCCTTTGTCGGACCCTGTCCTGGAAAAAGCTGAGAAAAACTTTCAATAGTCGAGTGAAAACGATAGGAGCCAAATGAAGCCGAAAAAAAGGGTGTATCTGATAGACCCATGCACCATAGAGATAACACTGACATAAACAAAGGAGATAACTGCTTCTGCATCCAGCGCTCAGATAATATCACAGACATTTGCAGAGTTTTTTGAGATGTTATAGTAATAAAATAATGACTTGGATCACATTATTGAGGAGTTTGGTGAAAAATGAGTGATCATGAGAGGATTTATCAGTGTGCAGATCACTATAAAGAGGTATATGAAAAATACAGCGAACAAGGGGTGGGGCTTGGCTGGAGACACTGTATTGAGTGTCGTTTTGTGATTCAATGCCTTTTAAACCTGTTTTACTCTGAAAAAAAAAAAAATTAAACAGCAGATAAAATAAACAGCCTGTGTGAAAATAAATTGGACCTGATGCACCTGACAAGCGCTGAATAAATGGACCGCTAAGGGTTCAATCTTTCTCTTTTTCAACAGCCTGCATCGCTTTGCAATTGTAAACTGCTATTCTAACCCACAGCGCCTGCTATTTGCAGCTAAAAAAAAAAGTTAGAGATGGGTGAATTCCTCCACTGGGACCCTTCCCTCAGGATGAGGAGGAATGAGACATCCAAGAGCTGACCTTTGAGAAGGGTCCAAGCTCCAAGACAACCTCGGACACTGGGCTCCCCCCTCTTCAAAGCTCGATTTTGGTACTTTCAGAGTGGGCCTCTGACTACCTAGAGGTACCTTGTACGCTGGCAGCATTGCCCCACCTCCAGCCCTTCCTGGTGTTTCCTGACTTCCTTTTAAGAGGTGCAGACCTCGGCGTCCAGTGTTTGAAGCAGACAGCCCCGCTGGCTTCCTTAGAAGGTGCAGTGCGCTAGGCTTGGTGGAATTCCCATCAATGGACTTAACCATCGTGGCCCTGTTGTGAGCCCCTCCACCGCCTGTGCAATAGGCAAAGCATTCCAGAGCGTTATGTGGCGCTTTCTATTGAATGAACTGAACGCCGAGAGTGCTTCGTAACACTAGCTAACATTCTGAGGAGGTTATTGGGTGTGGGTGTTTCAAAAAGGCGGAGGTACAATACCAGTGCGGCAACTGTGAGTAATCCAACTGTAGGTAGTCCAAATATTGGACTTTTTGACCAACATATCTGTGTGCATTATATATATATATATATAATATATATATATATATATATATATATATATAATATATATATATATATATATATTGATAGTTTATATAAATTAACAGCATAATTATTTGACTATTTTTCCTTTTAAACAAAGTGAATCTCCAGCATCCATGCAGCATTTGAAACATTCAGCTTACTATTGTTTGTTCAGTCAGCATTACATTAAGGAATATTTTCCTAACTGCATTTAAAAAGAAAAATAATAGACAAATAGCGCTGTGTTAAAGATTAACTATATGTAACACTTTTTTTTGTTAGTTTTGCTATTTCTGCGAGATTAGGCTTCACTGTGTATCTTGGCTGAAAATGCACAGCAGAATAGCTACACCGAAAACTTTAATCACTTGTGAAACAGGGCAAGGATTCCTATCCATGTAATTGCTTATTTTTAGAATGGGGTACCCCTCCACCCTGTGCAATTTATTATTTTGTGTTATGATTTATTTATTGTATTAATGTATTTTGAAATGACGGCGAAAGCCGCTCGTTTTGTTGTTGTTTTATTTGTATATATGATTGAGAGAAGCCATAGCTTTTGTTTGGTAGTGTGGATGGGAAGCCCCATCCACTATTAAAAACCTCGTGCAGAGAGCTGCAGGCTTTTATGCAGGTGGCCATCTCCCTATTAATTAATTGTTTAATTTATTGCTAATTGGGAGATGATCACCTGCATAAAAGTCTGCAGCTCTATACACTCGGGGTGGGTGTATAGAGGAGTGAATGAAAGAGAGCAAGTGAGGAGATAGGAAAACGACAACAAAAAGTAAAGATAGGATCAGTGACAGCAATTTGCCTAGCCTGACCTATTTGTTTTTGTGTTTGTGTTTTTTTTTTATATATTCTATTGCTTCGTGAGCAGTGTTTTTTTGTTAAGAAAATTTTCTTTTTGTTTTGAAAAATAAACAGCACCGCAGCATCTTTTTGTCCTCCAGTACTGCCTTTTGTTTTTCTTCCTGGATTCTGGCCTGATGTCACCACTCAGCTACCTTGTCACAACTTTTTTTTTTTTTTTTTTTTTGTGGCAGAAAGGGGATGTTAGAATAAGAGAACTTTACTAAAATTAGGTATTTTAACAGTAACAAACAAACAGTAGTACTTCAATTGTAAGACTTTGCAGAGGAACAGAAAGGGCAGATGCAGGAGAAATACAGAAAGGTGCAAAACAAACTAACTGCTAAAGTTATTCACAGATATATATATATATATATATATATATATACAGCGATATATATACAGCGCCTGCTATTTGCAGCAAAACAAAAAAATAAAAGAGAGTGAGACAGGTGAATTCCTCCACAGTTGAAGAAATAATTAATTTAGATTTTTTTTAAATTTTATTTTCTGTATAAAAAAATGTTACTGGATTGAATTGTTGACAAAATAAATTGTTCTATTTTTGTAATTTCAAAAAAAAAAAAAAAAGTATTTTGCTGTACAACAATGTTTATAAACAATAGAAACATCTTAATTGCAAGCGTAAACCACACCTGTAAATTGCAACAATCACAGTGCTCTGGAACAATGCTCTCAACATAGTTTTCAATCCATACAGGACTCTTGCATGTGTTTGAATTCACTGCCGCTAAAGGCATGGTGTTGGCTCTCAATTCAAGTGCAATAGAGGCATGTGACAAGCAGGCTGTAGTGGTGATGTCAGACCCAGAAGTAACATACAGTACTGCAAGGTGAAATGTGAACTGCGCTGTTGCGCAGTTTAATAAATTAACAAAATAAAAGGTTTAAACAGAAACAGCACACAGTACTCGAGGCCGAAATAAACAGACAAACAAAATGTCTAGATATACTGTTGTGGCGGGATTCAATTACTAATTAATTATTCACTTGAATCCCAGCACGTGAACTCATTTGTGCAATCACAGGACTCACATATATTACATATTTTAAATGCATGTGAAGTGTTTGTGCAATCCCAGTGCCTAATTACAAATATATATTTTAAATCACTCATGCTACACAGACTCATGTATATCCCGTGCAGCAATATCTATACACCAACATTAACACTCCACACGCAACACAGAACACATAAATATGCACAGGGGTAGGCATTTGGACACAAGGCATTAAACAGCAGATTTTCTGCATAATTTTCCATAAATTCATCCAAAAACAAAGGTAGTGCGGTATTTTCTTAAAAAGTTCTGTCTTCGTAACACACCATTCAATAAGAGGCCCCTAAATGGATGTCTGTCCACCTTAGGGCTCTCAAATGCTGTTGTTAGTACATTGCAGAACGCTAGGGCATCCTCCACAAGTTTGTTGTACGTGGAGGTATTTTCAAGATTGGTGTATGACCAGAGGTTCTTGACCTATAGCAATTATTTTGCAATTCCTGCAAGAACTGCTGGATGTGGGTAAATTCCCCTCTACGCTGAAAGTGTACCAAGCAGCCATATCTGCCCCAGGCCCTCATTCCCTGGTGACCCGTTTTCTGAAAGGTGCTCAACGGTTACGTCCTCTGAGAAGGGACGACCTCCCCAAGTGGAGTCTAGACGTGGTATTGGAAGCTCTCACTAAGGCCTCGTTAGAGCCTAGACATTCCAAAGAGTTGAAATACCTCTCTATGAAGACAGTCTTTTTGTAAGCCGCCACCTCCGCTTTACTTCATAAGGTGGTTATGGCTTTCCACTTAAAAAACCAGGCAGTGGAACTAGAGTGGAACTTTCCATCCTCTTCCTTTTTCTTCAGAGGATCAGAGACTAAACTCTCTCTGCCCGGTTCAGGCATGGAGATGCTATGTTGGCAGAACGAAAGCTCTGTGTCAGTCTGACCAGCTCTTTGTCTGTCATGGTGTAAGGACCCTGGGTCAGGCCCCCTCAAAGCAGCGGCTGTCTCACTGGATTGTGGACACAGTTTCAACTGCATATACCAATGCCGGACTACCCCCACCTGGGCGGGTGGCCACGCACTCTACCTGGGGAGTGGCTACATCATGGGCCCTCTTTAGAAGAGCCTCACTGACTGACATTTGTACTGTGGCTAACTGGGCTACTCTGCATACTTTCACAAGGTTCTACAGAATTAATGTGGTAGATCCCACTATGCCTTCATTAGGCACAAGGGTCCTTGAGGTTGCACACTCGCACCGTTAACTGTGGTTTTGCTGTCTTGAGACGTCCCTTGTCTGCTGCCTCCGCTCACGCTCCCTTGCGACAGCTTTGATACACTTGTCCCAAAAGTATTGTTGGTGGTTTTCTTCGAATTGAAAGAGAACGTTAGGTTCCGGAAGTAACTCTGGTTCCCTGAAAGAGAAGATGACCACCAACCTGCAAGGTCGCATCGTTCGTTTTCGTGGATTTAATGTAAAAGGAAGTGAGCTCCGTGTAGTGACTGTTTGATCCCTCTGGAGGCGGGACCGAGGATGTCACTCCCCGCCTATCAGCAGCTCTGACATAAAATGCTCAGTGAATATCTGACCTGTGGCAGGTATATTCCAAAAGTATTGTTGGTGGCTGACTTTTCTTTCAGGGGACCAGGGTTACATCTGTAACCTAACATTTTTGCTTCTAAACATGCATGCATTGTTTCTTTCTTTCACTGACTTGTGCTACTTACATGTGCTATTTTGCTACCAATGGAAAGTTAGTGGGAGAACATTCATTGTTAATGGTAGTACAACAAACCCAGAAAATGTGAAACAATAGATTTACTTCAGTGTTCTTTTTATATTTGTGTCATGTGTTGTGGGCAGTCCTCTGTAAAAAACAAAAAAACAAAAAAAAACACCTGTATCTTTTTGTTTATTATTATTATTATTATTATTATTATTATTATTATTATTATTATTATTATTATTATTATTATTATTATTATAGTAGTAGTAGTAGTAGTAGTAGTAGTAGACGCCTTTACCCAGTTGTATACAAAAAATACATATCAAGAATTACAGTACAATTAAGAGCAAAATACAAAATACAATGACCCCTAGTGATTAGTTCTTTAAAAAATACATATTCTTATTTATCTGCCAATTGGTAAGTTAAAAACTTCCCAGTAAAGGAAATGCAGTATTTACTTTCACTGTAATAAGACTATAATGACATGTTTGGTTACATATTCAATGCATTGTAAATACACTGTAAATACACAACCACTATGAGTGAATGCAGTATAATTGCAAAAGATTCAAGTAACTGCCAACATGTTTCATAGCATGTTATTGCTATGTTATTACAGTACAATGTTAGTGTAGTTAAGGATAAGTAATGCAAAGTGTTATCTATCAGGAAAGGATCATTCAGAATGTTTGCAAACATTAAAAAGAAAACATAAGGGGTGTTGCCAAACAGTACCTTCAGTTGAACTTCAGCAAAGACATTGGGCTAGGTTGCACTGTTTACCTGTAGATGTAGTTTTGTGTGACTGTAATCACGGTTACCAGCTGGGTGCAAATTAAAATCCTACCTCAGATATGCTGTGTGTTTTTTGTTTTCCATGGAGTCAATGTTAAGGCCTCACAATGGTCTTACAACAATTGTAAAAAGCAGTATTAAATGCATGAAATTCTAAATATGCTTTTAATCAAGCATGCAAGAAGCTTGTTATTGGAGCTAAACCATGGCCATTAAGTTAAATTACAACAGGCTTGTCTCAGGCCGTATGCAAATGTTCTTTATCTCTTTGTATAAAATAAGTACACATTGCACACTCATAACTTTGTATTTGTGTGCAGGCATACATATTTGTTTTGTTATGCTTTAGGCACAACCATGATCAAAGCTCCTTTCACAAAAAACATTAATTCCTGCTACCTTAATGGTGAATAGCAGATACAAAAAAATATAACCTTTAAAATGTGGGTTTTGATATAAACCTTAGGGGTTAATTTACTTGAGAATAGGTTATTTCCATGAATTAACTTCCCTGGCTAGGTAGTATCAGTTATAACACTGGTAAGTCATCTTGGATAAAGGTGTCTGCAAATAAATAAATAATAATCAGCGTATTTCACTTGTGCTTTGTTTGTTTTACACTTCATCCTGTAGGAATATACCTAATCCTTGTAGTACTAAGCCACTATTCTATTGAGCAAGAGTTCAGAGGGTACAGATACAGAGATATGTCAGTGAATAAATAAACACACATTATAGGATTTATGCTACATATGGGCTGGTAGCACATATAACCCTAGACATCTTAAAATGATTAATCTAATCTGTCACCTACAATGAAAGATATATAATGGGATTCATAAAGAGAAACTGCTACCCAGTTCTGGTGGTTCTATAACCAAGGGTTAATCAGATTGGGTTCTTCAGAAAGAGTCTGCTGACAGTTAGTGTCATTTGGTTTTGTAAGGACTGTGATGGGGCCGATAGGGTTCTGGCCAGTTAATCCATGCTGACCTTGGCTAGGTTGTGACTGAGGATGTTTTTGTACAGTTTGAACAACTGAAAGGTATGATGATACTGACATATAACTAGTTGTATGGGCCCTGCACTCAATCTTTTGTTGTGCTATCAAGTTGCATGTCTGGGATAGAAAATAAACAACACTTGAATACAAGAAAGGTGACATTTAAAGTGGTTGTGAGGAAGTACATTCCTAGCTTGGGGTTAAAAAGGTCAGGGTATCTCTAGGAATCTTTACTGACTTGAAAAGAAATGTTATCTTACTCCAAAAATGTTATGTTGCTGCCTTAAATGTGATAGAAATGCCACTGTATCAGTGCATGTTCTCACAAGTTGTGTCATGGTGTCTGGAATTTGAAGTCTGGAATTTCAGCGTGCCAATATGTTATAAAGCTCTAAAAGATGATAGGGTTTTAAATTATTTGTTTTCAACATTGTCATCAAACGAGAAATTCCATATCTGACTTGGTCCTCATAGGATTTATGCAGTCCTCCTTTGGTAATAATTCCCATCCCTTTAGTTACCAATAATAATAATAATAATAATAATAATAATAATAATAATAATAATAATAATAATAATAATAATAATAATCTGTAAACATCTGTAAACAAATATATGGCTATTCTTACTGCCAACTATGTTCAGAATCTCATATATGTCTTTATAAATTATGTCAGTATAAATTAACCGTGTCTTCATTTGAAACCCGCTTCGAGATTCCCTCCAACAGCTAGCAAGTTACTGCAGCTCCTTTTCAACCTCATCTTGAATATCTAGCCCAGGGTGCAACTTGACAGGGGGAATAGGGGGTACTTCCTTAGCTCTACCCGTTGATTCAGGTTTGCTGGAGGAAGGGGAATGAGGCAAGCAGTCAAGTCAGAAAAAGGGGAGATATGAAGACAGCAGCAGCTTAGACTGGGTAAGTTTAATGTGATTTATTTTTGGTTGATTATAAGTGTACGTTGTTGTTATTGCCTTTTTATATATATATATATATATATATATATATATATATATATATATATATATATATATATATATATATAGAGAGAGAGAGAGAGAGAGAGAGAGAGAGAGAGAGAGAGAGAGAGAGAGAGAGAGAGAGAGAGAGATATTAAAACAACACATTGGGTACTTAATGTCAGCCTTTCTTACTTATAGTATGTGTATAACTTGAGTGTACTTTTTCTTACGCTTTTTGTAGGACCAACCCGACTTGCTTTGCTGACACAACAAACAGTAAAATACACTCTCAACTTGATTAGGGGGAGCCTCTGAACATTAAACATACAATAACTGCATTTGCATGCTGGCAGATGCTGGCACATGAGTAATGTATCTTTACTACAGAGGCTTGCCTACTGTTTTGTAGTTTGTGTACTTTGGCAAATTGCACAGTGATCTAGCCCATTACAAATTCTCTTCAGTGGTTAACATCATTAATTACATATTGCAATTAAAAATAATAATCACAGGTATAAATGTGTGGTTTCAAGACATGAATGGCTTTAGCTGTACTGCATGTTCTACAATTATATTAGAAACACAAATTGTAGTGGGCTGGCATGCGACTTCTCAAATATGATTGTGATGTTGAAAACCTTATTCACCTGGAGGCCAGCACAGAAATCAACATCTGCCATGGAAAACTGTAAATGGCATAACAGTCACATACATCGGAGCTGGGAATAATCCAAAACAGACAGACTGCATGATTACCCTGGACATCAAGTAACATGCCAGCAACACTGTACACAAGGAACAGCACAAACATGGCTGTAATAAGATCTGGCTTGTAGAGACAATTCTGATCACTGGCCCAGCTATTTACTGTGGTTCTTTTGTAAATAGGTAGTAATTCTAAAATGTCACTTTTACAGCAACAATATTAAAAAATGTAATTCAGAGGCATATTTGAACATTACGAATACAGTAAGTATTGGATTTGGCCCACAATGTTATTTATTTATTTATTTATTTAGACCAAATGTTTTTTTATAGGGAAAATCATGAAACAATGCCAAAACACATTATAGCAAGAACACATGAAGTCCCCATGTCTTTTTTTTTTCCCCCCTCACAAGAATGGTTTGCACCTGTGTTTTGCACCCACTATCAAATTAGCACTTTCCATTTAAATGATATTGAAATGTACTCAGATGAAGAAAAGTGCATGGACTTGGGCAGTGTTCTGGAACACTAAGCGGGCACAAACATTATAATGAGATATAAGGATTTTGTCATGCTCTTTGGCAATTACTGACCCTCCAAAAACTTTACACCTTCACTGACAAGATGCAAACCATTGTAGCAGTGAGTAATTAAGAGCTGTATGAAAACACACACCTTTAGATATGTGCAATTGGCCTCAGGGTGGCTGCTGTGGTACACTTGTTGATGCAGCGATGCTTGGCTCTTGTTGAGGACAGGCAGGAAAACCTTAGGACGAGAAGGGCAAGAAGGAGAAGACCCCATATATTCAAACCTAGTCACTTTTGTTTAGGACAAACAGTGTCAGCTGTGATGTGGATGGCGGCACCTGTTCCTGCTGCATGCCTGTGTTGTGTTGCGAATTTTGCTTTTTTGTTCACAGCCACAGGTCCTGCCACCTTCTCGTCACCTGGTTGCCTGTCTTCCTGATACCACCGACAGCACTGACTTTCTCCACTACAGAGGACAATATGGCCTGTTTGTAGCATAACTGGTGTTGGCTGAGGCTTTTCCAAATAACTTAATTTCATGCTGTGTGACCTCACCCATAACGACTCTCAGCTCCTCCTCAGAAAACATTTCTTTTCTTTTCCATGCTCCGAGAACATTTTGCTGCCCTTCCTCTGTACCCTCACCTCACCTCTGGGCTGTAAGTGCGGCTGCTAAATAACTTGATGCACAGGCAGAGCTCATTGCGACCCTTATCACTTACCATGATTGCGGCTCATTATTTGAGCATGTTGAGTAATTTGCATTGCGCTTAAGCTTACATAGGCCGCAATGCAAAATAATTGCCTGCCCGCTAGGCAGTTTGTATTTTTCAGCTGCAATTGTTTGCACTGCACCTCCTTAAATCAGCCTCTTAATTACTTAAAGTATAAACAGCAAAAAGCACAAATAGAAAAACTGTGACCTTTCCAGCTAGGGATCTCCGTCAATGAATTAAAGCCCAATGTTATTAAACAATAATTAAGTACTCCAGCACAGCATTTACCATACTAATCCTAGCAACTGTTTACATGCTATTGTTTGTTAAATGGCAAAGTTTATTGATTCTGTACATTCGATACAGAGCTGTATATTTCTATTCAGTGTGTGTCCCTTAAACTATGTGGTTCAGCAATTTTAAATGTCAAGAGCAAACTGTCATTGATCTGTAATCAAAAGTGCAAAAGGGAAATTAGCATAGCAGGAGTTTATGATCATTATAATGTCTGTAAGGCAGTTATTGAGCTCATTTAACACTGCTTCATTCAGGTATTAACTACAGAACCACCCCTCTTGGAAGTAGCTGGACTATTTAGCAATATTGAATAAAGAGCTGGTATTAATAAGATATAGATGTTCATATGTTTAGCATACAATATACTGGTCTAATTACCGTATCTAGAAAAAAAAAAGGGATTACTCACACCCTCGATAAGGAACCTGATAATTGATGGAAAAACTTGGTTAGGTCACACATTTGGTTACTGGCCAACTTTATTCCATCCTGGGAGTCTAACATTTATGCAACGTGTTTGCAGCTTCAATTAGAGCAAGATGATCAAATGAGCAAATACTTCACAGATTTGTAGTGAGAAGGGCTGTGTATTTATTTATTCATAACGTGTACATGAATAATTTAACAGTCAGCAGTTCCTATCCTGGGTGAAGAGGATAATTGTTGGCCCAGACAGAGTAAAGGTTTCTGATTTCTGATTTACAGCATTATATTGTAGTAGCATTTGAGTTACTGTACAAACTAACTAGTGAATAAAATCTAAGCAAAATCAAATCATTGCCAGGGTAATAATCTAAGGTAAATGTCATATCTGATTGAATTGTCTGTACACCTGAAGTAAATGCATTTGTGAACTAGATCTCTATAATTGATATTTCTACAGGTTAAAACAATGTGGCAGTGACATAGCTAATTTCTACTGGATACCGCCATATACTGTTATATACCACCTGATGGAGGGTTGTTTCAGTAACACAGGGTCCTCTAAGATACTTGGTTATCACTTGAGTTGTGTACTCAAGAATGACTTGGTCCCACATTGGTAAGATCCACTTTCGAAGTGATATGACTACAGACTTTTATTTCCTTATTTCTGTGAACCAATATGACTGACATTGCATTTAACCCTTTCCAGTCCAATGTCGGACCCTGTACGAAATCATCAAAAAGGCATCAATGACAGTTCAGTCAATCAGTTTTTCTCCGGAAAAAGCAGAGAAAAACTTTCAATGGCAGAGAGAAACCAAAAGAAGCAGGAAAAAAAAGGAGGCGAATCTGAGCAATACACATAGTCCCTTCACCACGGACATAAACACACAAGATAGCTGCTTCTGCACCAGCATTCAAAGAAAATCTTACACATTTGCCAAGCTTTTTGAGATGTTATAGTAATAAAATAATGACTTGGATAGCATTATTGATGAGTTTGGTGACGAATAGAGTGATCAGGAGATGATATATCAGTATTCATGACTATGAAGAAATATATAATAAATACAGTGAACAAGGAGTGGAGCAGGGCTGGAGATGCAGTACTAAATGTCCTTTTGATATGCAGTGCCTTTTAAACCTGTTTTACTGAGAATAAAAATACTTTTAAACAGCGTGTGTAAAATAAACAGCTTGTGTGAAAATAAATTAGACCTGACACACTTGACAGGCGCTGAATAAATGGACCGCAAAGGGTTAATATATCAGTAAAACCAACACATAACAAGTATACTATTTTTTTTTTAAACTTGGAGAAATAAAAAAGTATCTTGCTGTTCTTGCCATGTCCTCCTCAGAAAGTTAGAAACTAAATAATGAGGGCGGACGTTTTGTTATTAAGCTGTACATTCTTTGTTTATTGTCAGAAAAATCAATTGAAATGAAATCTATATACGGTTGGCCTATATACTATATATTACTTACTCACAAACAGTTAATACTTTGAAAATAGCTTAATGTATTGATTCTGTTAACTGGAGCTTTGCTGAATTTGTCAATATATGTGCCTTACATGTTGTTATTTGCATTTTTGTTTTACAATTTTTTGGACTGTTATCCTGATCTAATACTCTGCTGTTTTATAATCTTCTTCACATTCCAATATGTGTTTTTTTTTTAACACTCCTGGCATAGGGTGGAAGGAAAGCTTAAAGAAAATGTTGCCACACGTACTTGCCCTGTAAAAGTAACCTTTCCATATAATTTGCTACTTGTCTGAAGCTCCTTGAAGGTCGATGGGGTTTTCAACTTGTTATCTATTAGGTGTTTGATGGAGTGGCCCAGATAACAGAAAAGCGAGAAAAGGAAGAAAAAAATTAAGATCAAAAGTGGCTAGTCATTTTGTTATCTGACCCTATCTGTTGTCATAGTAACAGGTTTCTTTTAACCTCTGCCATCAGATGATTTGTCTAAATCTTTACGGTGCAGGCCATACTCACAGAGACTGTGATTGGTGATGGACAAGGGCGATGATAAACTTTATGCTCTTGCCTTAGTTTTATCATTTCAGGAAATACTTGCATCTTCTAGGGTGACCTTTTACATATGACTTCCCTGTGGAATATTTCCTCTTTGTTTATAACTCTTGCAGGTAATAATTAAAATGCTAAAACTTCAATAACTATGATATTCCATTAGATTTCATTGCAGGTTAGTCTGTTATTATCTCCAATATAGTGTGTAAGTTTTTTTTGTTTTTTTTTCCCAATGACATTCTCACATTCTTTGTATCTATAAATTTGAATGCACATATTTTAAAGTTTGCCAGCAAACCTAAAATGATGAGCATAGAATAACAACATCAATGACCAGCATGCAAAAACATGGATTACTAAGCCATTTTCTTTAGATTCGGATATGCTCTGTAAACTATGGTGGACAGTGCACTTGTTTCTAGAGAATGGTATTGAAATTTGGCATTGGTTTCTTTGAAAGAAGGTTTGGTGCATCTCATTCCAGTCCCTGGTTGAGTGTTGCCAGCCTATATAATCATACCCAATTGGCAGACTTTGCTTCAAGTATGCCCTGGATAGAGAGTGAACAATCCTCTTAACCAAGACCAAGCCATTTTTATCATCTGCTGCAGAAGTGACTAGCACTGTTTTTATTTTTGTTTAGCTGTAGATTTTTTTTTTTTTTTTTTTTTTTTGCAATGTTTACGTCTTTGAAATAATGGTTCTGTAAAAGCACCTTACCAGTGTAAACGTGAGTTTTGAGTAAGCGCAATACCCTTTGAACACTTGCATGCTTACAAATTTGGATTTTTATAGATTAATTTAAAATAAAATAATAATTCTCAAGAAAAGATTTAAAATTTGTACCACTCCAATACAGTAAAAACCTCCAACCTCTATTGCTACCGCTTTAAAATACATATTAAGAAGTATTCAATTGATTTAAACAGAAGAGGGGGTCCCCATTATCTCAATTCACACACACGTAGAAAGTGTCTGCTCATATTTTAGTTTTTTAATTTGTGTTTTTTTTTTTTGTTTGTTTTTTTTTTTTGTTTTTTTAATTCATGTGTTTCAGAACACATTTAGCAGATAACTGTGTCAAGTATGAATATATTTCTGGAAAATAGGTTGTCATAGTTATCTATAAATATATTGCTTTTACATAAGTGGACGAGTCAATTGGGTACTCCATTTCCACATAGATCTAATTTAAATATTTAAAGCAAATTTGTATTGACAATATTGATCATCTTTTTAAAGCATTTGCTTTATCTATGTGGTGATTTTACTTAACTGTCCCTTTGTGTATTTAAGTGAAGGCAAGTTATTATTGCAATTAAAACAATAATTAAAAAAATGCCTCTATTTTATTATGTATTTGTTTTGTCTTGATCTTAGTTAAAACTAGAGTTTTAATTGTATTGGTTTGGTAATAATGTTATCAATCTGTGTATAAACCAAGGTTAGACTACATAAAGAATTCCATCATAATTTGGTTTCAGAAGCATCAGCTGCACTAACTTAGCATATTTACATTATCAATTAAGAAACAGAAACAGTGTTCCTTTTGCAGTAATTACATGCTGTCTGAACTGCGATTACTTTCATGTTTAGATTAATTTTAACGTATTCATACCTGCAGGGTTACTGCAATATTTGCAGTTGCCCCCACATCTCTTCAGACAACACAGGTGCACAGATTGCATAACATCTTTTAATATCTCTCTGTACAGTATATCCAAATATCCCTAAAGCAATTTTATAAGAGCTTTAAAGTTTTAAAGTGTCTAAAAAGTAATTGAAATTCATAATGAATTTTGTTCCTCTAAATATAAAAGCTGTTTTAGTTATACAGTCTGATCACTACATTTTTCTGCTGAAGTCAGTTTTTTTTTTTTTTTTTTTTTTATTGAATTAGAAATTAAGCAAAATAGCCCATCGCGTTTCTGACTGCAAAATGTAAAAAGTCAGATAAATTAATCTTGTTTTAAATTCCACAATACACAGCTATAACAATTACTACATTCAGACAATTTCTGTTTTGAGATTCAGCTTTTATTAGGGAGCCACTCTAAATCCCTTGTTTAGAGTGCGTGCATTCGCTTCTGAGTGACAGGCTGGAGATCGAGATGGAGGTGAAAGTTGATATGTCATGTAGGCGAACAGGATTTATTTACATATCAACACACTGAACAGCTCACGTTACACTACCAGCAATGGTGGTGCATGGAGCACATACAGCACAGTGTACGAAAACTTTGGTGGGATCTACAATCTCTGAACTAATCTTCTCTGCTTAATAATAAACAAACTCTGGCTACTCACCCAACTGTTTTTAAGTGGTTTTTACTTGCTTACTCACTGTTCGGTATCAAACCCTGGTTCTCGTTCTCGTTCTCTCTCTCTCTCTCTCTCTCTCTCTCTCTCTCTCTCTCTCTCTCTCTCTCTCATGCACACTGTGCTGAAAAGCTTGATCATGGTGGATAAATGGTTAGGGCGGATATGTGATGGGCGGATACACAAAAGATTACTGTAGGTAGTACATGAAAACTAATGAAATATTGATGAACCCAAATCATTAAAAAAATATGTCCAGAATATTGATGGGGGATTGTTGTTATTGTTGTTGTTATTTATTTGCTACTCATTTATCAGTTATTGGTTTTACAACAAATTGCATACAAAGCAGTTTTTTTTCCTCAACATATTGATATTCAGAAATAAAATATCCTGGTGCACATTCTCAATATTAAAGAAGACAAATATCCCTTTTAATGTTTAAAAGAGTCATTTTGTTGAAGATTTGCAAGTCCTACAGGTACCTTTAAGTGCATATAAATATGCATTAATGGCTTTGGCAGAGTAGTTTTTCATCACCTAAGGATGATTATGTGGTGTGCCTTGAGACATTGGCTGTAATATATTTTCCCTCCTTTTATTGTATTTTGGGATCATAAACAACAACTGTTTGCCTCAGAGCCATTTATTCAGCCCAAAAGGACATTATTTGCACAACAAAAATCAATAAAAATGTTCCTAGGTCTGGCTGGATATTTTGCTTAACTGTGATATTTGTCTGTCACTGATGGCATGCCATCTCTCGTAAGAGATTGGGGCCAAAACATAGCTATTGATCCAGTCATCAGTGATGGATACTGGCATTTGGAAAGGGCTGCTGCTGAGAATCTCGATCGAGAGCAATACATAAATAAATAAATAAATAAATAAATAAATAAATAATACAAATATATATATGTGTGTGTGTGTGTGTGTGTGTGTATGTGTGTGTGTGTGCGTGTGTGTGTGTATGTATTTCCATGCTTTGCCTTTGTTATGTTGGGTTGCTCCCCTTTTCTGCCTGTTAAATGCTCATTATTGAGAAAATTAAAGTTCTGCCTGTCCTTTTCATCACCTTAAAAAAGTGAAGTAAAGCATTTTATATACAGCAGAAAAAGACATTTAAGGCTTTATATATACTGTGGATATAAAGCTCTATGTATAAATGTATTGGGGGTTTCACAGAGAATGATGTCATGTTGAAAGGTGGAATTACTTTTGAAATCTTTAGTCTGCACTAATTACATTACATTAAATCAATATAAGCACAGACATTTCTAAAGGATTAAAGAGAGTCCACCTATTTGTCTAGATCACTGTTTCTTTTTAGTGGAAAATTCTTTACAGACAGACTAGGGTAAATAGAAGCATAAGAATCTAGAAAGCATATCAGACATGTCTGATTCTTCAGTCAGAAGCTCCATGTTACCAGTTGACAAATACTTTGTTTACATGGACAGCCAACTCGAGTCGACTCGAGTGTGCCTGGATTGGTCTGAATTCTCCCAGAACTCGAGTTGGTGAAAAAGGAGGCGTTTCCATGGTTTTCAGAGTTACCCGAGTTATCACGTGAGTTGGGAAGGAAAAACTTGCGAGTTAAAGGTCAAGTCGTGCATTCGCTGCAAGCGTTATTACAGTGAAATTGTCAATTTGTCAAAAATTCTATTTAAAAAATAAAGCCACCTAGATATTCTTTTGCATTTGTTTCATGCAGTACATATACCTCTGGCAGACTGGTGTGCAGAGCAGGGAAAGAAGCGCTGGACAAGGGAAATAATGTGTCAGATGTCAAAGTGGATGTGAGAATGGCAGTGATTAAAAGTAGTCGAGACATTTCCATCAAAGGATTTAAAAAATCTGGAATTGATCTGATGCAATCAGAAACCCAGAGGCACTGTAAACTGAGCCTGTTACTGTAGTAGGACTATTATTTTTTATGTTAAGTATTTTTCTTTTTTTACAAGGGTTTAATTAACAGCCAAATGTGTTGCATTTTCTTTGTGACCGTGCTAAGTGAAAAACGCCAATTCAATAACCGTGAAAATACCCAAAATTAGCAAATGCACCAAATTTATACCAGCCAAAATGTCTCATTATACAGTATGTTCCTGTCCCCTACAACACTTTAGATTGACATTTGGTGATGTAATTTCCTCCCAGCCTGAATTTCAGACTTTAGAATTCAGGCCAGCCTAATGAATGAAATCGGACCAGAGAATTTGGGCTCCTGTCCGAATTGGAAGCCACTACCATTTACGGTCGGCAGTGGAATAGCCTGGACTCGAACTGGCGATCTCCAAGCTATAGGGCACATATCCTGCACTCCATGCGGAGTGACTTTACCAAATGCACAACTCGGGAGCCCATTATTTCAGATTTTTACATTTTTATGTCCAGTTTAAAACTGTTTAATTTATTCAAACTCATTTCAGGGGGAGAAAAAGTGCATAATTTGCTGTGATGTAAAAGCTTAGTAAACCATTCCATGTGACTGTCTATACAGGGAAACTAACTAATCAATAAAAAAAAAAAAAAAAAAAAAAAAAATAATAATAATAATAATAATAATAATAATAATAATAAATGAAAAACATATTAAAATGTTTTTTAGGGGGTTCAGAGTGGCTTATCTTATAAAAGCACAAGTATGCAGAATGAGCCATACAGTTAGGGGAGTGCAGTTTCGCGTCCTGGGTGTTCAAAGTCACTGGTCTTCTCTGGTGATATTGGTGGGAGCGTTGCACTGGGTCTGGCGTTTCTGCAGGTTAAGGAGGCAAAACTGGCAGGGACTGTTTCTCCTCATCGTGCTACAGCAGACCCTGCAGATCAGGTGCCTAGTGAGCTTAAGCATACATCTGCAAGGCTGGCCCTTTGTCCTCCAGAGACCAATAGCTCGCTGACATCCACCTGGGAGTGCCTTGGTGTAAAAGAGGAAGCTGGCTTGGTCATGGGATTGGAGGAAGCTGTGTGGGCAATTGCTGAGGTGAGGGGAAAAATACTTGGACATTCTAGATTGGGGAGAAAACCAGGGATTTAATAATTTAGTTTTTTTGTCTTCCATGCTCTAGGTACTATAGATTGTAAAGGTATCTACACCAATGTAACACCCCAGGCTTTTTGCATTGAAGGCATTAGTAGACAGGCACCTTTCATCAGAAAGACCACAAATGTATGGCTTTACAGCTATACTATACTAACTGTGTTTATTAAACTCTTATTAAGCAGTTAATCCCATGCCTTGGCTCGATTTGGATACAGAAATAAAGAGATTGTAACAAATTGGACAAAGCTTTAGTAGATGCATGTTTTGTCTTCAGAATCAATGCCATTGATTGCTGTTAAAAGAGTTTGCTTGAAAACAACAAAGTATATTCTATTGTTTTCTAATGACTCTGGTAAAGCCCTTTGGATCCATTCCTTTTTGCAGTACAGGCAGTAAGTGCTGGGGGCAAGCAGCATCACATATAGAGTCTAAGCATTTTATTAATTCATCATCAGAATTATCTCACTGCATTAATATTAATAGCTCCAAACTGGATTTCATTTAGAAGGTGAAATAAATATGTGGGCTATTACCAACCTGCACAGGTGATATAGCCATTCAAAGGAGCTTGTGTATGCCAGAATTGAAACTAGCTCTGTTTAGTCACCCAGGCTTCCTTGAAGGCAGGGAACCATAAAGTACGAGTTTCATGCCAGTTTAAGTTCTTTTGAAACTTCACATTTAGGCAGGAAGGATCTTCAATTGGCTTAGGAAAGCCAGAATCTTAAATCTGCCCATGTTTATATTTTACTGAGAGGTAACAAATATTGACAGAAAAACATTGGGCCATATTGACAAAGCTTTAACTTGTGAGCTATTTAAAGAATATCAAATTGACATAACATTATAGCACAGCACCCCAGCCAAAATTATTATACTTTACTATACATTACTAACCATGCATACCCAACCCAGCACCCTGATTTTCAGAACATTCTATATTTGATCCTACATAAGAGAAACCACACAGTGGATAGCCAAAATGTTATTACTTGTTTCTAGTTATAGTATATAGTTATTTATAGTGAATGGTTTATGTCCTACTAACTTGAAAGTAGGTTTTATATAAAGTCACTGCAAAATGACCATGCATACAATCCCTGGCACGTCTTCTTGTGACCTTCATTTAACCTTTGAAAGCAGTTCCTGGTCTTCTCGTACCCTCATTTCTATTATCTCAAAGTCAGGTTGTGAAAAAGATGAAGCAGGCTGAATTAATTATACAAATCTCAAAATACATCAGGGTGCCTCTGATGCCTGTACATTATGAGGTCAAGCTAATGCCACTTGTTTTATAAGGCACCCATTTAACTCTTTAGAGTACAGTGAAATCTGAATTAATTGTTCACTTTAGGGGCTGAACATTTGTGGTTGCTTTTTCAAGAAGCATCTATTAGTTTCTTGCATTGGGGTTTACGAGCTGGTAGGAGCAGCTTTAAATGCTGTTCAAGTATTGTATTTATTACACTAAGCTCAACTGCTGTCCATCTGTATGGGTATTAAATTCAGCTGTTGTGATGTCATATCCGTGAACCATCAACATCAATATTGTGCTTAGCATAAGGACTATTTAAAGTAGAACATTTGTTTTGGGGTTCCTTCACTGAGAAATCATGAAACTTGTTAACTGGGCAACTTGGCACATACTGATAAGTATATGTAACATAGAAAAAGTTGGATGAATTGTATCTTCAGCTATTAAATGTAAGCCTAATAAATCATTTCTATGTAATTATGTAAGTCAGGCAAACCAGGTGTAACATATAATTGACATCCAGCTTTCCTTTCATTCCTCAACCAGCTGGTCTCAGAGTTTCCAATGTTCAGAAAGTACATTTAAAGTTTTCACATTAAGTAACTGAGAATCTGCAGCCTGTTCCTCAATTAAAATACCTTATGATAGACCGTTGCTATTTAAAAAAAAAAAAAAAAGATGTATTACAGTATTTTGTGAGCTTGTCAACTATAAACACCAACAATAAAGAGCCCTACATAATGGATGACCATACAAATGCTGTGAAAATGTAATAGTTAAAACATAAGCTGTACTTAATTCAGTATTCTTTAGTTATACAAACTGGAGACAAGATTGTTAAATCAATGTACCTTACTGAGAATTCAGATTTCAAGAACATGGGAAATCTCAATGAACGTGGAGAATTCAAGTGCCCTTCCTTGGTGTAAAATGTTTCACTGTGCTTTAACTACAATGATCTCCAATCTGTTTTAACATAAAGTTTACTATGCACTGCTGTTTACCATGCCTGTCTTTTAAAAGCAGGTTGTAATGAAATGTGTTCTTTGCACTATCATACTGGTATATTGTTTATACTTGTTATCTTAGGGACAATTTAAAGAAAATATGACTTTCTTTTCTGTTAACAGAAAATTTAAAGACATGTGCTGTATTATAGTCTGCAGTATAAGTAACAGATGTATGCATCTAACTGGTGACATGAAAAGCATTTAAACATACCTTTAACTAGCACCTAGTGGTTACATGTGCTCTATATACAAAGTGAATCCCTGCCAGGATCAGCTTTTCATGAATATGGATACATTTCAACTTTTGAACAGCCTGATCGCTTTTAACTCCACTGTTTACAGTTGCAGGTGATGTATGATAGTTGACTGTTCCTTCTGGCAAATTTGTGCAACTTCATACAGTAATTTATCTGTCATCTCATACTACTCTCTGAAAATTTGATAGCTTTGTTTTCTTGTGCATTTCAGCTACAACAGGACACTGTTTAACTTAGAATTGGCAGAATTTGCTGGAGATTATGAAAAAATGAAAGCACGTGGTAGGTGATCTGTCACTGCTGAACATTGTAACAGTGTAGTTTAGAGTGATTTGAAGCAGGCAGACTGGTTGTTATTTAAAGCCATCCATACTCATGTAATTTACTTTTTCTTAAACAAAGCCTTGTTCGTCTTCACTAAGGGGTTTATTCCACATCTGTATTTTATTCATTTCATCAATGAACCCTGTGGTGTCAAGCTTTTTGTTTCAATTTACGTCACTGATGATGGTCTCGGCAGAATCATTTGTCAGTTTTATTGTAGTTTTACATCAAATGTAATTCAGTCGGTCTCACTAAATATGTAAATCAAGTATAAATTAATAAATGAATAAATAAATCTATTTTTTAAATATGACCATGTCAGGATGAACAAAATGGCTAAAACATAAAACTATTCACAAAAACTACATTGTTTGATAAATGTATACTGTAGCAGTATACATATTGTGAACTAATACTATTATAGAGCTATTTTCAAATACTGTATTACCTGTTTATCATAGAATTACTACAAAGAGTACCCTAGCAGTGTAAATGTATGACTATAGTTTTCTTGAATACTTTAATGAGGTTGCAAACCCACTAGGATTAACCAGCCAGCTAGTGATGCAAGTAACAGACCTGTAATGATGACTTTGTAATCGCTACTACTGATACAATGCAGCTCATTACTAGCTGTTTCTCCAGTGGAGACTTGTTTCTTTCGTACTTTGGATGATCATTAAGATTTATCATACCAAAAATACCCTTGCATGTGTGTGGAGCTCTGTGAAATCTGTGAGGTGCTGTCCTTCCTTTAAATGAGATGTTCTAGCTGCAATGAAAATTATAAATAGACCATTCTGAGTCTAGAATACTTCAATAGACACTAATGACTTCCCAGTTATGATTCTGTAAAGATTTCACCTGTAGATATATATGTATACACGTTTCTTCGCTCTGAAGTCTTCTTGTCATTCTCTCAAATGGTCATACCTGCAGCAGTATGAGGTTAACATTGTGACCGGCAATGGAAGCAAAATAAAAAATGCAGACAAACAGAAAACTAGGGGATCTACCATAAGTAAATCCTGTCAAGGCCAACCAGACCACAGTTTATGAAACAGAGGAGGGTTGTTAACCCAGATATACAGCTATGGGCAAAATTTTTACATCACCTAGAATTTTAAGACTGAGATGTAATTAAAAAATAAACAACATGAGCATAATTGAGATCTTTTAGTTAACATCATGTAATCAAAGAAGCTACAAAATTATATTGCAAATGCACGGTGGCCCGGGAAGTGCAAAACACAAATACAAAATAAATAAATAAATAAATAAACAAAAACACAAATACAAATAAAAAAACACAAATGCATTTTATATTATTAAAACACATGCATTATATATTAATTCAAAATGTTACAGTAACATTATTCAGCAGTTTCATTCAAGTTTATGAAGCAATATTAGCTAATTTTATATGATGATGCAAAACTTTTGGCCATAGCTGTACATCCAATACTTTTACCTTCTCTGTCTTTTAGGGGAAAACATATTATACATGTTTATTTCTTAGTGTTTATTTTAGACTTGAACAGAGTATTTTTTTCTCATGAAATCAAAGCATCAAATGCTGTTTTAATTTTTTGCTTTTAGCAGTATTCATTTAATACTTTTTGGAAACATACTGGGTGACTGTTTTTTTTTCTGAAAGAATAGATAAGAGCGTGGTTTTAATTTCTATAGCAATGACACATAAACAGTAAATGAGCAACTGCGGGCTGCTTCTTTTTCATCTTGCTGACAAAGCTAATCCTCCAGGCTCCACTCTATACCTGTGCAGACACAGCAGTGTGATGCATAGAACAAAGTGTGTTTTTAGAATCACATCCCCAAAAAGCATTTAGACAAATATATTGTCTGTTGCTTCTTGTATAATTTCTCCTTTGAAACTTGTGTGGCAAGAAGGCTTGTGGGTAACATCATACCAGGAACGACACAGAAAACAATACTGGGGTATGGAAGCGCTGATGTGCACGTGTAATAAGAAATAAAAGATTTAAACAAAACAATTTCACAACACAAACAAAACGGCACAGTGGCCAATATAAACAGACAAAACAGATAGAACAAACAAGTATTGTGCTGGTGTAAAACCAGCATGAGTAGCAATTGTTTTAGATATTCTTTTCTTAATCTCACAACTCACGTCTATTGTTCCGCCTCTGAAATAAACTAACCCCGTTCATCCAAAGCTGTTTGTTTTTATACCGTGGCCGATGGATTTACTGGCTATCAATTATGTAGTTTATCCCTTGATCACATTCGGCACGGATTTTCTCATACTTGTGGTCAACAGCCAGTTTGTAAATAATCACTCGCTGTTGGCCACGCATTCACACGATTTTATCAGGATGGGACATTTTAACCCCATCCAGGCTGTTGAACAATAAGAACAATACAACTGTGTTTTTAACACACCAAACCATACATTTAAATAATAATAACACAACACAAATACAAAATAACAGATATACACAGAGAGGCAGGGTTTACCCCGTCACACTTGTGTTAAATGATTTTTGGAGGCCTTTGATTAAGGAACAAAAAGGAAAGAGAAAAGAGGACAAGAAAAAGAAAGATGAAGACCAACAACAATACATGAACCCCTATTATCCCATATAACGTTATCCCATATATAGTATATATATATATATATATATATATATATATATATATATATATATATATATATATATATATATGATATATATATAATATTATAATATATCCTCATATGGTACGGTCCTTTAGTGAGTGGTGCTATAAAAAATAAGTTCAAACAAGTATTACATTTTTCAAAAATACCTGTCTTTATTTAAATTAAATGGACCCCCGCTACCAACAATGGTATTGGGGGTCAGTCTGCTGCTGGGTTACAGTCCCCGACAAAACAAAACAATAAACCACAATAATCCAATAACATTCTGTACACAAGATGCAAGTGCTCCCTCAGTGCAGATGCTTTGGTGCAGGGATGAGTGGTGTTTGTGTGCAGGGTCAGTGCCCCAGGGTTGTGTGCAGGGATGAGTGGTGGTTGTGTGCAGGGTCGGTGTCCCAGTGTTGTGTGCAGGGTCGGTGCTCCAGGGTTGTGTGCAGGGATGAGTGGTGGTTGTGTGCAGAGTCGGTGCCCCAGGGTTGTGTGCTGTCTTCAGGAGCATCAGCTTCCGACATAGTCCTCGGCTGCAGCACAGACCAAACAACGACACAGCAGCATTCTGCTGTGTTAGGTTGTACTCACGTAGCTGTATCCCCTCTGTACTGCAGAACTCCTCCCCATAAGCAGTGCGACGACACGCTCTATCCAATCACCACCCACACCACAGCTGATCACAGTGGAGTTGTTACACATTCATATATTCATATTCATAGGTAGACTTGTAGTTCAGATTCCTTCTCTCTCTGTCACAGGACCCTACACTTGTTTTTTAAATACAAAATTAATCTTATAAAACGCGTATGCTGCTGAACTGTACATTCATCGTAAAAAAAAAAAAAAAATGTACCTGATAAAAAGTATACATTATTTTACATCTAAAAGCAATAAAATATGTCATTTGGCAAACCAATGAACAGAACAGTTAATGCACAAAAGAAATTAGACAATGTTGTTGGTTGAGAAGCGATACCCCATGCTGTGGAGAAATAGCAGTGTCAGAATGAACATTTTTTAGTAACTAACATTCTCTTAAGTGACATTAAAGATGTGTATATTGGAGCATGGAGGGCCAGTGACAGCCAAAAAGAAATAGGCAGTGACAGTGATTGAATTTACTTGATAGTATCAGCAAAACAGCCATCATCAGTGCTGGAGATCTGGGGCCATCAGACCATCTCTTGGCAGTGATCATGGCTGCGCCTGACATCATGCAGGCGATGTTAACTCCTGAAAGGGGGCTATGAACTTTGATCAGAGATATAGACCCATAAATAGAAATCCATTTTCCTGCTTTGCCATAAATGTCAGAGTCCTCAGCCCCTTCAGTGCTTCGCTTTTGTTCTGAAGGTTAATGGATTAGAGCTCTCATGACCCTTTTTGCTGTCATGGCAGGACTTCTGCTGACCACAGAGACAAAAGTAAGAGTGCTGTGATTTGCCCAAATAGTGGTATAGTGATTCATTTTTCTTTCTGTGAGTTAAATAAAAGATGAGAACAAATCAGGTGTATGTGTGTCTTTCTTCCACAGCTAACTAATGGCAGGACATGCTGATCACTTAACTTGTATTTTCTCAGCAGGCCAATTCAAAAACCTTACAGTGATTTGGTCTTTTCTATGGCAGTAAGTCAGACACCTTTTTTTTCTTCAAAATGTCAGTTTTTGAGGTACATTGAGTTACAATGAATTATTGATTCCAGAATAGCTTTGTCAAAGTGTTCTGTAGTACACACACTTGGTATTTCTTAACATTGAATTTACCAAGAAGTGACACTAATGTGTTCATGTTGTTCACACTTGTTTACAAATAGGGACTAGTCAGGCCTCTGGCTTTAAATCCAAATGACCAGATACTGATGTGACTTGCCTGAAAGCATCAGCGAGAAGGGAAAAAAAGTGTGCAGATTAAAAAAATGTAAGAAGTACTGCTTTCTTTTTCCTTTGCAAGGAAAAAAGGAGCAAAAGGTTTTCACTGTGCCCAGGGAAACACAAAGTTCAAATAGTGTGAAGATGCAGGAGTAGATCAGAGAGCGTTGTTTGTAGTTTAAGCCTACAAGGCAATTCTTCTCTGGGTCCCAATTGAGGACACTCAAGAAGAAGTGAACCTGAGGAACCAATTTGCTGAGTTTTGTTCAATAGGTTTTCTTAAAGTCATGTGCCCTGAGAATTGTCCAGCAAATGTAACACTGACTGAAAGTAAAAGCATGTTGGAATAGGGGCATTGGTGGGCCTACATTACAATTCTGTCTCTGTCTTTTGTGAATTAATATGGCTTGCCAAAAAAATACAATGTAACATACACCCACTCATGCAGCATACATCACATTATGAAAACTCAAAAGCTAACATTTTTCAAAGAAACAGAGCCTCAACAACTGGGGAAGTTTATCTATTCAGAGCACCATGGGATTTTTCAGTTCTTGAATTATATTACAGTCATCAGGAATTGCATGTTTCCAATGTTTATTCCAAAGTTTCCCTAAACAAACCATCACCCCTAATGCATCATCATTAATCTGTATAAAACCTGATACAGTAGGTGCAGAATGCTTTACAGATATAAAATATTAAGGTTGTTTGATTCTGGACAGACAACAATGTAAAAATAAAGATAGAGGGTTAAATAGCAATGTCCCAAGAACAGGTAAGGCCTTGGTTTTATGTGTCATTCAAAGATAAGTATCCCTCCCAGAACAGTGCTCTTACACAACATGTCATCGGTGAAGTGAAGTGTTTTTAGGTTTTCCCCAGGCTGGATTTGAGTCTGTGAACTTCCACCCCAGAGGTGAGGATTCATGCAACTGAGCAGCTAACCTCCATCACAAATTACATTATTTCCTTAACTTTGCTTGACATAAGCATGCTAAAGGAATGCCCAAGAGCATTTGTGTATAATACGGGTATTGCATTCATGTACAATACTGTGAATTCTGTTGTGGCAGGGCGGTAGGAGAGAGGCCTACACATATAAAAGGGGGCAGGACAAAACCCTACTGTCTAAATGTATTATTTGTTTATTTTAGCACATGTGATTGTTATTGTATGATTTAAAATGTATTGGTGCATTATTTAAAAGAATGTATTGTTTTAGAACGGGTTATTGTTAGTATTGGTTTGAATGTATTTTGTTTTGTATTTAAAATACAATGCTTTGTTATTGTTTGGCAGCACGTTTGCACCCGACCTTCCTGTGTGTCTCTGCAGTTCCTGCTTCTGGACTGACGTCATCACGTCAGCCATCCTTGTCACATCTGTGTCTTGAACTTGAAGTTTTCTTTTTTTTTGTTTTGTTTTTTTGTTTTGTGTTGTAAATCCACATATCTGTACATGCCTCACCTCCGCCCTTTTTAACTAAAGATAATGGATCTGTGCACACAGTTATGTGCTTCCTGCTTATCAAGGTTTTAGTCTTTGTTGGAATCTTCATTTTCACAGTAGACTTCTTGAATAATAATATAGTTCATTACTATGCAATAACATTGATTCATTTTTAAACCACGGTTATGGATTGTAGGTTTTTGCTGCACATTAGATACTTAGATATTTACAATCAATTAAATGGATGTGTTGCAGGGTAACTTCCTGCTGAAGAAGTTTCAGATGTCTGCATTGCTTTTATTGAATCATTTGTTTCATTTGTGGGTAGGTTTGCAGCTGATTCATGTGTTATCTGTTGCATCTAACAGATAACACACGAATCAACTGTCATGTGTGTCACCGAGAGCTGGTTTCACAGACCCTGATTAGCAGGGTTACCTAACACTAGCAGAGTTCTCCAAGATTAGTGCTTATTGGGGTCTGTGAAACCAATGGTAAACATATAGCACTAAAACCAAGGTCATATTTTAATTCCACAATCACACACAAAGGAATATATGTGGGTTTGGTGAAGCAGGTTGGTGGGTGACTGTGAAGCATTAAATGATTCTCCATGTCCATAATGATAGTTTTGATATTGTTCTAAAAAAAGTGTTTGATAAAAGAGCCAGGCTAAGGCTCTGGACACTCAGCTATCCAGCTACATTGCCTGTGGTCAGTATCCTGACATATGCCTGGTTTAACTGCCCTCACAAGAGAGATGGTATGTTCAACATGTCCTGCAGGAGTGTGCTGTTTTGCAATCTGGTCACTGAACTAACTTTTTTCTAGCTATTGATCAGACTAGCGATGTGGAATTTGAGCTGTTAGAACCCTGCAGTCTTTTTCCTTTTTGGTTTATTAAATGTCACTTCATAGAAAGTAGTGTATGTCAGTCTGAATATTTTTTAAATGCTGATTGAAGGAAACAACAACTGACTTGTTTTTCTAGTTCATGTATTTATTATTTAGCACTTACTGAATATGTCTCATTACATTTTTCAACAACACATCAACATTCTCCTAATTACACTGTAAGGTATAGAATTAACATTGTGTACAATTTTAGTACTACATTTACAGATACACAATTTGTATTATATTTTGCCTTATTAATTTGGTATAATTGTCGGTGGCCTGTTTCTGTATGAGGATTCTTATTGTAATGGAAAATAAAGTACAAAGGCTTTAAAAACCATCTATCAAACCAATCAGAACCCTGATAAAATAAGAAATACAACCATGCTAAAACAAATTCCAGTTGTACCTTTTGTACTTATATATAATCTAATATTTAAGAATTCTTCTTTTTCTAGAATACCAAACAGCTCAGTAGAAAAAAATGGTTATCTTAAAATGTGGAAGTTCTGTGTTTGACACCCGTTGGTTTATCCTAGATGTTTGTGTTTGGGTACTGTTCTATTTTACAGAAACTGACTCCTGGACTAGACCAAAACCTACAACTAGATGCCAGATTCCTGAGCTACCATTAAGAGTTTAAATTGTATTCATGAACAGAACTCCATACAAATATGTAAAGCTAAAGACAAGACATCTGCAATAAAGTAAAACATGACTAATATTAATAACAATAATAATAATAATAATAATAATAATAATAATAATATATTCTTAATAATAATATTACTGCTAAAGTCAAATTATTTATTATTATTATTATTATTATTATTATTATTATTATTATTATTATTATTATTATTATTATTATTATTGTAGTCCTATTTAAATGTCTAAAACGAGACTAGACTCCAGCCATCAAGTAGTAATAGTCATAGAGTAGTAGTCCTAGTAGTTAATTGTAACAGTGCACCAAATGAAACCGTTCAGTGCATGCCATTTAGAGCCCACTGGCCAACAAAAACCATCTTGCTGCCTGTGGACTCCACATTGGCGCGCTCTTAAACAATCCAGGACCAGACCAGGGTCCAGAACATGGCTCAGCAATCAAAGAGACCCTCCTCTGTGATCTTGCGTTTTCTGGTCTTGTAAATGGCCAGTTTAGCAAGAGCCAGGAGCAGATACACCAGGAGGTCCCTCTTCTTAGTGCAGCAATGAACAGGATGCCCGAAAATAAACAGGGTGGAGGAGAAATGCAGCCACAACTGCAGCAGGAGGTTCCTCTAGAGAACGGCTGCAGTATTGGGGCACAAAAAATAAATATGGAATACCGACTCGGACTAGTAGTAAGACTATAAATATGCTGCATCAAACAATATTCTTAACAGAGCATTTGTTCTGCTTTTTAAATCATACATTATAAAGATGCAGCATATAGTTATATGCAATACCTTCTGCCCTTTTCCCATTTTGCCACTCACTGTACAGTACAGCAAAGTTGAATTAATTCTCCAGTGTCAGCCTTAGTAACCCAGACTGCTCGTTCACATCATGGAAGAGCAATCTATTAATTTACTGAGATCATAATCGGCAGAGATTCAATTATTCCTGAACCCATAACCATAATGCACTGGAACGACAGGCTATATATTCAAACCAATATGTATTTGTAATAATGCCAGCAGTCTCTCTGCTGCAGCTGCAGACAGAATGAGTAGCCCTGGGAAGCAGTCAATTGAAAGCCTTCTGATTTATTAATGTGTAGCCACTTTAAAACAACTGCATTCTTTATTCCTGTATTCCAAATATTTATTGTTTTAATAAGCAATTAATTCCTTAAAGATTTTAAAACGAATATGAGTAGACTCACACAATCATAGACTGGGTTATGCATAGTCTAGTTGACTATATACTATTTAACAAGAAATACACAGGCTTTTTTTTTGGTTTTCAGATTAGCACATTCTACTTTTTTTTTTTTTAAATCTGTCTTTACTACCACATGTTCTGTTATAAACTTGGTTTATTACTTCTTTTTTTTTTTTTAAAGATGAATTCATAGGGACAGTAAATGCACAGAGATTAAAGTTGCATAGTTTAAATGAGAAGTAACAGATGGCCAGGCTTGCAGAAATCAAAAATACATTTTATTTTCCTTTGATTTTGCAGAATCATATTCCCTGTCAGACTAAAGTATGAAGGGTCCTCAACATACAAAAAACAAACCAAAACAAACAAAAACAAATGTTGTTCTGAATGCAGACACTGGGTAAGTAAATCATTATGCTGGAATATGAAAATCTGTAGTAAAACAATAAAATATCTTCAAGTTTCCTCCCCCAGACTTTCAATGTATCACACAATCCATTCTATGTGAATACCACTTATAAATACAACTTTCCCTGTTGTTTGTTTCTAAGTGTATTGCCTATAGTCATAAGCCATACAATTAATTCCCATTTTGTGGTTTTGTCAGAAATGAGGATTGTTCTGACCCCTACTTGAACTCATCAGATGAAATGAAGTTGTTCACTGAGCTGGAGAAGACAAAGCTTAGTTCCAAGAAATTAATCAACCATCAGCCTTTGCAATAGGTCTGAAAATGGCACATATAAGCTTGACCCTGAAAGGTTTGGGTTCCCTCTGTAAATGAAAGACATCATTCCTGACAGAGATGATACTAAATTATAGGCTTTTAAATTTGATTTTTCACTTGTGCTCTGCGATTAGTGTGCCATGTTTCATAAAGAGAGTAGTACGCTTTTGATGCCAAAAATTGGCCGGTTGTGTTTATATCAAGCACAGGTCATGTATCAACAACTACAGCAAATTAAAACATCAATAAATAGACCCAATATTTATGAATAACAGAAATATTAGGTTTAATAAATATAGTTACAACATTAATATGATGTACTTAATTGCACATGGTATTCAAGAGCATAGTTTGGGTGGCAGTGTACCTGATTGATGACACAAATATCTTAGATTTTTGAGTATTCAAAAAACAGGAAACTCCTCAGTTTGAGTCACCTCTAACCCCATAGTACCCCAACACATTTCCAACCTTTTGGAACAGAAAGAGGCTATAAAGAATACGCAGCAGAGTGTGTTTTGGGTTGGCTTATTTAACTGAAGAGGGCTGGTTCTCATTTTATGACTTTGAATGTAAATAGATGACTTTGGACCATCTGTATTCATCACCTGGTTTCACTTATAGGCAAACCAAGACAATTTTCAGAAATTATGACTGATCTTTAATTACCTTGTTATGGGATGGTGTGACAGAATGGCCAAGTGGTGATGTCACAGACCAGGAAGCTGACCCACACAAGTACTGCGGGTGAGTCGTAAATGCGCTTTCTTTATTAAATAATAATCCAAACAAACAAAATATTTCTTCAAAACAAAACGGCACGGTGGCCAAAATAAACAGATAAAATAACTAAACAAGTAGCATGCTGGTGTAAAGCCAGAATGAGTATCAATTGTTTTCGGTTCTTTATCTTACTGTCTCTCCTTCTCCTTTCTCACAAAACTTTCTCCAAACTGGGTCAGCAAAAGCTTCTGGTTTTTACAGTGGCTTGCAAAAGTATTGACCCCCCCTTGGCATTTTTCCTATTTTGTTGCCTTATAACCTGGAATTAAAATTGATTTTTGGGGGGTTTGTATCATTTGATTTACACAACATGCCTACCACTTTGAAGATGCAAAATATTTTTTAATGTGAAACAAATGAGAAATAAGACAAAAAAACAGAAAACTTGAGCGTGCATAAGTATTCACCTCCCCCAAAGTCAATACTTTGTAGAGCCACCTTTTGCAGCAATTACAGCTGCAAGTCTCTTGGGGTATGTATCTATAAGCTTGGCACATCTAGCCACTGGGATTTTTGCCCATTCTTCAAGGCAAAACTGCTCCAGCTCCTTCAAGTTGGATGTGTTCCGTTGGTGTACAGCAATCTTTAAGTCATACCACAGATTCTCAATTGAATTGAGGTCTGGGCTTTGACTAGGCCATTCCAAGACATTTAAATGTTTCCCCTTAAACCACTCAAGTGTTGCTTTAGCAGTATGCTTAAGGTCATTGTCCTGCTGGAAGGTGAACCTCCGTCCCAGTCTCAAATCTCTGGAAGACTGTGTGGCAGGTTGGCGAGTGGATAGAGGCCCAGAGACAGTCTGTAGTTCAAAAAAAATATACTTTTATTATAAATCAACACAAAATAAAAAGGCACAAGGGCAAAAATAATGATGTTTGAACACAAATACCAAACAAAAAGCAAAACTTACAAAAATAAAGATTTCCAGGCTGGGCAATGCCTTCACTGGATTTAGAAAAATTTAGACAACCAAACAAAACCAACCTGCTTCCTCAGCTCCCTCCTCCCAAATGAGAAGCAGAGGCCTCCTTTTATGTCAGGTGGCTGGGCGCTGATTGAGCATTAATTAAGTTAATCATTTAATCAATTAATCAATCCCAGCCACCTGAACATAATAAACCCAGGCAGGTAGGGGAAATTAACCCCATCCCTGTCAATTTAAAAAGGGCAGAGCTTTGCTCTGCCGGACACCTCCCCCCATGTACAACGTATACTGGCCGCAATCAGCCAACTCCTCCCACCCTCCCCACCCCTCTCCCCGCAAGAGTCCAATTATGTCCCTTGGGTGGGCTGTTATGGTGGGCGGGGTTGATGTCGGAGCCCCCAAGCCTTCTTTGGTTGAGGGGGCCCCGGATCTCCAAGGTAGTACGGCGACAGCGGCCCGGCTCCCTCTAGTGGCGGAGGCAGCGACGGCGGCCCGGCTCCCTCTAGTGGCGGAGGCGGCGACGGCGGACCCTCAGCAACCCTAGAAAACAAAAAGGAGACACCAGCAGTCCCAAGCGATGCGGAGCAGCAGGCAACCCCAGGCGATGCAGAGCAGCAAGCAACCCCAGATGATACGGAGAAGCAGGCAACCCCAGGCGATCCAAATGAGTCATCCCTGAGCAGAGCGGGCGTGGCATCCCTGGGCGGTGCAAGGCAGGCATCCTTGGGCGGTGCAAGGCAGGCATCCTTGGGCCATAGCTCCTCCCTCTTGGGCTCTGGGAGCGGTGGCTCCTCCCTCTCGGGCTCTGGGAGCGGTGGCTCCTCCCTCTCGGGCTCTGGGAGCGGCGGCACCTCCTCCTCCCTCTCTGGCTCTCGGGAAGGCGACTCACCCCTCTCTGGCTCTCGGGAAGGTGGCTCACCCCTCTCTGGCTCTCGGGAAGGCGGCTCACCCCTCTCTGGCTCTCGGGAAGGCGGCTCACCCCTCTCTGGCTCTCGGGAAGGCGGTTCACCCATCTCTGGCTCTCGGGAAGGTGACTCACCCATCTCTGGCTCTCGGGAAGGCGACTCACCCATCTCTGGCTCTCAGGAAGGCGATTCACCCCTCTCTGGCTCTCGGGAAGGCGGCTCACCCCTCTCTGGCTCTCGGGAAGGTGGCTCACCCCTCTTTATTGGAGTGACCGGGGCATCTCCCATGTCTACCGCCAGGTAATTAACCACCATGAGGGCAACCTCTGGGAAGGACGCCGGGTGGTGTTGTTCCTTCCACTGTTCCCACCTCTCCCCTTCTCGACGCCACAGCGTGTTGATAACTATGGGGAGATCGTGGACGAGGTCTGCCTCAGGGTGCATCAACCAGTCCCAGATCTCCTGGGACGGTGGTGAAGGTGGTGGTGCTGGAGGTAGTGGGGTGGCCCCTGATGCCCGGGGTGAACACTGCACCTCTTTCTGGGCCTGGTTGTAGGGGCATCCTGCCTAGTTGTGGCCGTCCTCCTCACACCGACCACACCAGTTTGCCGGTGGCACATCTGGGCAGGACCGCCAATGATGGTTTGGGGAGTCTCCCTCATGCCTTGTGGTGAACACCAAACGTGTTTGCTTATTTTTTTCTTTAAGCAATGGCTTTTTTCTGGCCACTCTTCCGTAAAGCCCAGCTCTGTGGAGTGTACGGCTTAAAGTGGTCCTATGGACAGATACTCCAATCTCCGCTGCGGAGCTTTGCAGCTCCTTCAGGGTTATCTTTGGTCTCTTTGTTGCCTCTCTGATTAATGCCCTCCTTGCCTGGTCTGTGAGTTTTGGTGGGCGGCCCTCTCTTGCCAGGTTTGTTGTGGTGCCATATTCTTTCCATTTTTTAATAATGGCTTTAATGGTGCTCTGTGGGATGTTCAAAGTTTCGGATATGTTTTTATAACCCAACCCTGATCTGTACTTCTCCACAACTTTGTCCCTGACCTGTTTGGAGAACTCCTTGGTCTTCATGGTGCCGCTTGCTTGGTGGTGTTGCAGACTCTGGGGCCTTTCAGAACAGGTGTATATATACTGAGATCATGTGACAGATCATGTGACACTTAGATTGCACACAGGTGGACTTCATTTAACTAATTATGTGACTTCTGAAGGTAATTGGTTGCACCAGATCTTATTTAAAGGCTTAATAGCAAAGGGGGTGAATACATATGCACGCACCACTTTTCCGTTATTTATTTTTTAGAATTTTTTGAAACAAGTTATTTTTTTCATTTCACTTCACCAATTGGGACTATTTTGTGTATGTCCATTACATGAAACCCAAATAAAAATCCATTTTAATTCCAGGTTGTAAGGCAACAAAATAGGAAAAATGCCAAGGGGGGGGGGGGGGGGGGGGGGGGGGGGGGTCAATACTTTCGCAAGCCACTGTATATCGTGGTCGAGGGATTAACTGGCTATAAATTACCTAGTTTATCCCTCGACCACATTCTGCATAAGATTTCTAATACGTGTGGTCGACAGCCAATTTGTCAATAAATCATTAGCTGCTGACCACGCATTCTCACAAGATGTAGTGAGTCGAAAAGCAAACATTATCCCTGCCAACCTACATTAAAATAAAACACAAATATCTTTCGGAAATAACAGTAAATAATAATAATAATACAAAATATAAATAAACACAGGGGTGGGGGTACCCTGTCACAGACAGGTATGTTTCTCCCTAAGAATATCACATTATATCCACTTGCTTTGACTAAAATATCACATTAGATCATTACAAGTGGTGATGATATAATGTGTTATTCTAGTGGAAGTGATATATTTTTTTCTAGTGGTGGTAATATTTATTTTCTAACAAAAAACTGTAAACTACTATGAATTTTTCTTTACATTGATTTTGACATTGACTTTTCACCACTATACTTTAAAGCTGTGTCTAATAAAAGAAACATCCTGATACTTGAAGCAATTACCAGTATACATGTATCTAACTGTCTACTGAAACCACTGTCTCTATCCCTAAATAATGCGTGGCAATGCTTTGCAGCGTTAAACTGAAAGTGTCTGCTTAGTACAATAGAAAATCAATTAGGTCCTAGGCAGAACAAATATTCTGATGTGTTAAAGAGTTAGTTCTTGAATGAAAGAACAATAATTATGTGTCAGCCATAGCCCTTGTTACAGAATGAGGTATGAAAAGGTTGTGTCCTGCTAATATATTGACATTGAAGTTGAACTGTACAACATAATCAATACCTAGAAACTAATTTTAACTATAGGCTTTTAGAAGGAAATCCTTCAATTTCCATAGGTTGCAATCCCATTATACTAAGGTCCTGGGTCTTTATTCTTCTTAACGAAGACCAGTCTCCACACTGAAAAGTCAATAAAGCTCTCAAATCTATCAACTGGAACTGCCCCAGTTTAGTATAATGATAAGTGCAGTCCAATTTGTTGACCCTGGAGAGAAAAAAGATGATGTTTCATGTTTCTTTCTCTATTAAAGTTGACCTTTTCAGACATTTAACTATTTGAAATAATTTTACTGAACCAATAGCTGGAATTAAAAGACAACATGGCAACCCTGAATGACACTGATGTCAGTTCAGGTTGCCTGGTTAATGAAGAAAGGGATTTTGGAGCTGGCTTTTGAAAAACATGTCAATCATCATGGGAGTCAATAGGCAGGAAAGAAGGTGTTGAAGAATTGGGGACAATTTCATGCTCAAGGTGAAATTACCAAAGAAGTACAAGACTAACTGAAAGCAAGGCATAAAAACTGAGCTTTTTTATTAACCTTTGTAGCAATATTTTTTTAACATACAATGCCTAGCAACTTTCTAAACCAGTACCTAATATTGGGTTGGGCCATTGTTTGACCTGATTACTGCCTTGATACAACAGGGAGTTGTGGTTCGATTTCCTTCAAGAATGTCCTGACACTATTTAAATTAACCTTAAGTTGTTTCCTAGGGAAGGACTAGGTGGCACAGACTTTAATTCCACCACACAGCACAGTTGCCAGACTCTCTTGTGATATAATAAAATGGTGCAGAAGCTTTTGCATGACGAGTTTCGATTCATGAAAACCCAAATTCTTCAAAATTTTGCAGGGCACATTTTGAAGCAAAGGTAGATCATTTACTTTGCTATAACAATTTCATCTGGAAAGTGTAATCTAATGGGAGCTTAAAATAGACTATATGCCTAGAACAACAAAGTCAATATCTCATCATTTCCATAAGAATAAAAAACACTATATTGGCAATCAAAGGTAAGTAAGTTAATGTTGTTATCATTGGATATAATGGGTTTTGGGCACCAGCAATAACAAATCAGTAAATGATGTGGCAGTCAAGGTATGCTCATGTTGAAAGTTTTACAAACAAAAGTGATCTCATTACTATTTATTTTTAGCTTGGAATAGCCACAATATGTACAATTTTAGTATCCTAAGTGATTAAAAAGTAGTCAGCTAGTATTTCTTTGGGAAAAAAAAAAACAAGAGTTTGTAAGACTAATTACCTGGAAACGAAGCAGCAGGGAAATCTGAAGTGTACTCTGCTGAAAACAGCTCTTAACTTCTCAACGGTATTGTAATAGAAGAACTGGAGTTTTAAAAAAAAGCTTCAAATTCTTCAAAGAAAAGCCATTCAGGGCCAAATCAGCAATAATTATAGCTTGAAGTCTTCAAGAAAATTGCAACTTATGTTTGTATAAATTGATAAATCATTGATTGAGACAAATTCAAATCTGATGTGAAGACCAAACAACAGTATACATATTTTTTATTCAGATTCATAAATATAATGGCCTTATCAGAAGACAGAATTTTATTGGATTTTAATTTCTTAATTCTGCATAAACACTCACAAAAGATAGACTGCTATAGACAGTAATTTAACAATAAAGATTGCAAATTCCTGTGTCATCCGTTCAGTTCCCCCTGGAACCACGTGCTCCCCTTCCCGTACTTTTGGTGCAAATGGGAAACACCTGGCTGCATTTGGAATTGGGGAATGGGACTAATTTCTCCCTCAACACCTCTGCTGAGGTACAAATAATAACACTTAACAAATAAATACATAACACAAAAATACAAAATAAGCAACACAAGTGTCTCCATTTGGGTAATGAACAAAAATAAAGTGGAAACATAACAAGTGCAAATGAAAACAAATTAATATAATAAATACAAAAGCAAAACATAATGTGCACAACCCCAATTAGTCACTCATGAAGTATCTGTGAGTAAAGCATACTGCTAATTAAAATAGATTTGCTATTGGATCCATTGAGATGGTTAATTGATCTGGAGGATTGGTGAGTAAGAATGAAAGAACATCCAGTTTATTGGGGTTTAGAAGCAATGCATTAGAGAAAGCAAGCATAATAGATTCTAATGCGACAAGCAGCTTTTCTACACATGCAGAAATATCTCTTTGTAACCTAACTGAAGTACCACAAGTACAAGATCCTGCTCGTAACAGTCTTGTCGTAATATTTTTTTCATAATTCCTTTCTGATAAGTTCATAAGAGCCTGTAGCTTTTCCAGAATCAATAGGAGAAATTAAGTTTTTATAAGTACTGTTGATGTTGAAATGAACTCATACCATATTATTGTTTCAGGAAGGATTTTAAGTGAATTTTGACACAGCTAGTATATATACTGTAGTACAGAGCAGTGAAACGAGATATGAATGGCCTACCTAGAGAGATAATGTGAGTGACGAAATTGAATGTCCCAGGGCAAAATGTACTGTTTGAATTGTTCTTGACATTGAAGAATTGGGTGTGAGACATTTAGAGTCAGCAGTCATATGGGAAGTCAATGTATGATAAAATGGCACTGATTATTGTTTATAACCGACATTACATTTTAAATTAAACATTGGGAACACCCACGTTATAGAAATGTATCACTGTCGTAAAATAGATTCACTATAATCAGATGTCAGTTATTCTACAAAATAAAATATATCCTCTCATGGTCTTACCATCTATAATTAATTTCTGTAGAGTGGAAATGTTTATATTGTTGTAAGCATACAATCTATGTGCATAGAACAGTAAGCAGAAACACAGAATAACCTATTATCAAGCAGGATTCTATTTGCAGATTTTGCATTTGTGATTTTTTTTTTCTTCTCATGAATAACAATAACTCAATTCTGAAAATAACAATGCCCTTCTCCCTCAAGAGGACAGAGCGTGCATCGCCAATGCTGCAGTCCCGAATCGATGCAAGATCGACCCAGCATCCATTATCAAAAATGCATACCTTAGCATTTCTGCCTGCTACGCGATGTCTCAAAACATTCAGCATGTTTGAGTGGTTCCATATCCGATGCTCCGAGGTCGCTCTCTATTATCAGGACGTAGGATGAAAGGTGATGGAGACCGGAGTGATAAGTTTGATGCTGTCCGAGCTGAAGCGACATATTAAAATAGCGAAACACAGGAAAGACTGGCTTGTAAATTATGAGTTATGTTGCGATGCTGTGTTACGTTAACAACGGTGAAACCATTTATTTTCTTTTTTTCAGTTACTCTGTTGTGCGTGATTGCTCTCGCATTCAGCTGCGCATGATGTAAACCGGACCAACATTTTCTTGCCGAATCTTGGAACCGGTCTACGATTAGAAAAGTCGAATACATAATGCGAAGGCAGGGGTGTAGCGTACATTGAGGCACGTATATATATATATATATATATATATATATATATATATATATATATATATATCGTATATATATTTATATATAATATATATATATATAATACCCGGGTGAATTTTTAAAATTCTCACCTTATTAGCTGTTTACAATTTTTTTTATAAAAAAAATAAACGGTAAAGAAGCATTGTAATAACACTAGAGTAGACGTATCTTTAAACGGTCGGCTCCATAACCTTGAAGCGCGGTGCGACTGCTCAAGGGACAGTAACCAGTCAAAGGAATACAAATACATTAACATTTCCTCTTATATTGATAACAAAAAAGACGACTCCAGTCATATATATATATATATATATATATATATATATATATATATATATATATATATATATATATATATATATATATATAATGTTTAGAGAAAAAAAAAAAAAAAAAATCAAGGAAGTACTGTTTTTAATACTGATGTGTTGTAGAAAATGTATGAACCAGGCACTTTTAAATTCTAAGGAAGTCACAAGCTCACCGGTGCCATCAATCAAATATAAACAAACTTACCATTTTACTTTAAACATTACAAATACTGTGTAGTAATAATAAAAAAATAAATAAATAAAAAAATAAAATTAGTATTCATATTAGTTTATCTCCTAGTTAGTCTTTATCATCTAAATGGTATTGCCAAACTCCTTGACCCGATCTTAGAAGTGATTTTTTTATTGTTTTTGCCAACTTTAAACAGCTTCAGTACTGAAGTAAACTGCAGCTACGTTTCAGAATGAATGTGACACTGACAGTACGTCTTGTTCAACCTTGACCTTTACTTTAATTAAACAAGTATATTTACGTAAATTTAAAGCAATGCCTGTGTTGATGATAAGTGTTTTGATTTGGTTATATTGCCCAGCCCCAAGTGAAAACTAAAAATTCTACAACAGCAGAGAAAATGTGTGTTTTTCTGCATTATTCCGCAGCAAACGGATTCCTATGATCCCTGGTCATGACGTAGAAAGAGTTTAACTGAGTGCATCCTTTCAATATGTTTGATTGGTCTCACAGCAGTGTGGGTGAAAGTACACTGAATGGCCTTGCCCACACTGTGCCTTTAAACTGTATTAGTTGCCTTTAAACTGGCGTAAAAGTCGCATCAGGTAGTGCGGTTTATCAGAAGCGTGGATGTTGTAATACTATACTACATTTTTTGCGTATCCTCCAGTATCCCAAAATGCTTTGTGGTATGTTTGGCGAAATACTGGCGCCAGAAGAACTTACTATCAGTGTAAACTCTGCAATGGGTATTCACTTTTATGCTTAAAAAAAAACAAACAAACAAAAAACAAATTAAAAAAAAAAAACGGTTAAACTAGTGGGAAAAATAACAAAAGCACAATGTTAAATTATGCGACTGCAGAAATGAAATGTGACTTAAAAGTAGGATCAGAGATGAACAATTCACATAATTTCTCAGCTCTGTTTGAAATAAAATTAAGGGGACCAGAGTTTGGCTCAGGCAAGATAAGAAGGCGAAAATAAAGATTGTTTTGTAATTAACAGCTTGTTTTCTCAGTTTAATTATGAAAACAGCATCAGCTCAATTTGCTTAAAGGGATGTCACCTGATTAAAAGTAATACCCACAAACTTCAAGCCCTACTTGCGTGTGTTCGCATTTACTTTTTCCAAAATACTTGTTTTGTTTATTTTTAGCAATATGCACCTCTATTAATATGAACCATAACACATTATTTTAAAATAACATACATTGCTTGGTGGGATACTATCGTATTAATTTCCACTGTTCATTGCGCTGCTAGGAACTGTAACCAAACTATTCTAATAGTGTGTGGACATGTTAAGCCAGACTAAACATGAAACAGTGCTTCAGTGTGGACGCTTTGAGCTGGATTCAGTAGAACGGTTTTGAGTACTCTTCTCGAGATCGGTTATGTAGTGTGGACAGGGACAGAGACAAGAAGGTGTCCCAGGAGGAACTGTTACAGCGTTTCGATAGTTCAGGTCATAGGATGATTGGCAAAGTCTGTATTTAAAGTAATGCCTTTTAAATCATGGCATCATAGAGTCTCAGCAGTTCCATCAGTCTTAGCACTATTATCAATAATCTTACCAGTCCCAGCAGTGTCAGCACCAGTCTTACCAGTCTAGCAGTGTCAGCACCAGTCCCAGCACCAGTCTTAGCAGTAGCTGCACCAGCTGCACTTTTTTAAAGTAAGGGATCGCATCATTATGACTGGCGGGGATATGTAACCAAACAAATAACAAATGGTAATTAGAAAGCCCGGCAGGATTGTGTTTGCGAAGTAGGTTTATATACCTTATAGGTCGATGGGAGCTTGCTAGTAATTGGCTGGTAGATTAACCAGTGAATGTACTAGGAACTTGTGTTGATGATACTATAGATTTCCTGCCTGAAAACCTTGCAAGCTTTAGATTTATTATTATTATTATTATTATTATTATTATTATTATTATTATTATTATTATTATTATTATTATTATTATTATTATTATTATTATTATTATTATTATTATTATATTATTATTATTATTATTATTAGTTGTAGTAGTAGTAGTAGTATTACTATTTTGTTTTTAGGTTATTGCAAATGGAAATATATTTATATTTGATGGATATTTATACAATCACAAGGTATTGGCTCAGTGGCTTAGTAGGCACAAACTAATTTGGTGTCAAATGTACTAATGTGATGACAGAAATGTACTTCAGAAAAATTATTCCAAAATAAAAGAATGTGTTTGTGTGTCTTTTTTTTCTTTTTTTTTATTGTCTTTGCTTTATGACACTTGCATATGATATACTTTTTAAAAATGACCCCTTCTTTGTCAATCCTTTTTTGATGCTGGGTCTTACAGCAATTAAGAGGTTAATTGAGCATTTAACAATACATATTCAAATGAGTAGAAAATGCTCAGTCTGAAGTTTGGGTGAATCAAACTGCATTTGAATGTTGATGATCGTCCTCTTTAAGTCTGTTGGGGATTGGGGATGTGAAGTGTTGATTGTTGCGTCTCACTGATAAGCAAAATGTTTCCAGAGCGTAAAGAATTGTGTGGTGTGTGAGAAGGATACACCACAATCTGCAGCAGCACACTGAACTTGATTGCTAATATTTGCATTGGAAATCAGGTAGAAGTTATGCTAAGCTCTCCATTATAGCCTTGTGTATGTGAAAGGTCTTCCCCTCCATTTGAATATGCCCTCTTATGCATGTGAAAAAAAGCACATTAAAAAAGGTCTGTTCAATTTGGAAGGCATTCAGGAGCAGAATTCTTAAATTCTTATTGTTATAGAACTATGCTACGGTCATTTTCATTGGCTTTTCTCTTTTTTGCATTTATTTAAGCATTTTACAGTATTTTATATTGTTGTTTTTTTATTTTTTATTTCTGACTTATTAACAATATGTTTTTTAAGTGCATTAGTAATTTTCTTGGCCGATTCATGTAATAGTTAGATTAGAGGACAATTTAAATTAGAAGCCTAGACGAAATGGGAAAAAAAGTGTTTAATATGGGATTAGACTACTAATGTAGTACACAGTAATATAGATCAAACGAGGGCAATGAAAACATCATAGAGTCATTTGTAAAATAGCTTTCAAATCCTTCAGGCATGCTGATGTGTTTTACCCTGTTATTTAACAAATGGTTATTTTTCACTTTACATATCCATTCTCAATCCCAGTGCCCCCTAATGTATTATTTGCTTGACAGAGCACTTGAAGCCCTCATCGTTGTAAAGATGAGAGCTGTAAAAAATTATTCATCTTGAAAAAAAGTCTGTTTGGAGAAAAAAAGGTGATTATGGGCAATCACGCTTTATATCAATGGATCAATTGAATTAGGGTGTATAAACATACTGTAGGATAACAATTTGTAGTATAATAATGTAATAGAAAAATAAAAATTGCTGAAAATATTTTGTTTGGAAACATTTACTGATGTGGCTACTGTAATTACATCATAATTACCTTTTTTAAACTGTTCCTAATAGTCCATGTTTTGGTTTCCGTTCATTTTTTCTTTTTCTTTTTTCTTTTTATTTTAGACTACAATACAGACTATAGATGCACACTATTTAAAATGTCTGAAGTTGTATTTTCACAGAAAACAGTGCAATTTTAAATAAATATTTAATTGCTTATTGGACCTTTAAAGATACTTGCAGACTTGTGGACAAGGGTTAAAAATTTAGTTAGATTTGTACAAACTGGTATTTCTTAAAGCAACATTATGGATCCTTACGTTACTATAGAAGAGAACATATGAATAAAATATGTATCTTAATTATAAATAGCTGCTACAGGGCGTTTTGTTATAGATCCTTAGCTACCCATTTATATCAAAGCATGGTGTTGTGTGATGGTGATTATATACTAAAATAAGAAACCAAACAAGATGTCAACTGAATGCAATAAGAGATGAATTGTTACACAAAAAGAAGAGCGCTGTTTGTGGGCAATTTGTACTAAAGTAGTTAATCATTAGAAACTGGAAAAATAATAATAATAATAATAATAATAATAATAATAATAATAATAATAATAATAATAATAATAATAATAATAATAAAGTTTTCTTTATCTATTTTTAATTTAAATCTTTTTAATTGAAATAACAGTCCTATACATTAATACATCCCACATATTTGTGTTTTGTGGTGCTATGCAGTTAAACCAATATTGTAGCTGTGTCAAATGACCCTAAATAAACAGGGTAAGATAAGATGCTTGAATCAATATCATACATTTTCAACTGATTAACTGATGAACAGTTACTAAAAACTAATTCAGCTGTCACCTATCAAAAACTTTATTATTATTATTATTATTATTATTATTATTATTATTATTATTATTATTATTATTATTATTATTATTATTTTCAGTTGTACTGTTTAGTTCGAATACAGTAGTTTAGTTTCATTTTTAGTAAATTAAGCTGTTTTTCAGCTATGAGGGTAGTGGTGTGGGGCAGTAAAAATGTTAGTGTCGCTGCTGAGTTTACACTGCTCAACGTGGACAGGTGATATATCATGTGAACGATGCCTGAGCTGTCATTGCAGCACCACTAAGAGGATGTACACCACATCCTCCATTTAAATTACCTTTCAGATCAGTCACTCTCATCGGGTCACTATCTTTATGTGATGGCTGTAGAACAAATGTTTTGCCTTGTGAATGGGAAATGTAGCATTTAAAAGGTGGGGGTCGATGGGGGGTGGAGACTGACCAGAGAGGATTAGTGAGCAACTTTGATAAATTACAGTGTAAGAAAAAAAAAAAATCTGCTGATACCCTTGTAGAAATGCCCTTTGAATTGACTGCTGTGCTGTTGAAATAAAAATGTTTTCTAATTACAGCTTTAGTATCAATCTCACGCACACACACATTGATAAGAAAACAGATAACCAGGATATTTTATAATGCGAAAAATATCACATCAGTCTTCAGCTTTTTTTGTCTACAAAATTCTCTTCAATACACCATTTGCTGCACCATTAGTGCTCATCTTGCCATTTCCTGTTTGATTTGCCCCCTGAGGTGAATGAAAAGGGTGGTTATAAGATCACTAGGCAATTTAGCACTGCTTCTGTGGGAAAAAAAAAAAAAAAAAATGTTTTTTTAGTCAGATGCTTGGAAGTATTGGCTCAGACCAATGTTTCTCAACCCTGTTCCTGGTGGCACACTGTGGCTGCTGGTATTCGTTCCAACGCAGCGCTTAATTGCTTAATTGAACCCTTCATTGAACTAATAAAGTGATTAACTGGGCATTTTTCCATTATTTTTAAGACCTTCATTTGTTGATATGGTTCAATTAAACAATTGAGCGTTACTTTGGAACAAATACCAGCAGACACAATGTGCCGCCAGGAACAGGGTTGGGAAACACTGCCCTAGACCCTCCAGTCAGAATCTTTTGCCTTGGTCTGGGACCTCATTTTTTCACAGCAGAAACGTGACATGGTCATGTGAATTTATAGCTACTGATACTCCATAAAGCTGGCTGCTAATTGAAAGTTTTAGTTTACACATGAATGAACTTGTTAAACATTGTTTTGTTTTATTATTATTTTTTTAAACACCATGAATATGATAACCTACTTGGTTAAAAAAAAAAAAAAAAAAAAAAAAAAAAACAAGAAAGTATAACTGGAATTTCTAAGGTTTTAAACCCATTGAAATAATGTTATTTGTACATATGCTGAAATAGGATTTCAAAGAATTGCATTGTACTAAAAAGTTTATTAGGAAATGTATTCTTGTGTGTTTTGAAGATAATATTATTTTGGTATGTGGGACTATCTACATTCCATTATACTGTAATAAAACCACAAATGAAACCTATCAAAAACATAGAGTAAGTGTATTGGTAATCTAAGAACATTTCTTTATCAAATTACTTTGCTCAAATTTACCATGCTAACTTTCCTAAAGGATATTTTTACAAACTTCTGAGGCCATGGGATTTCTGGACTCTGGAAAGACAGATGCATTTGTTACAGCATTATCTTGATATAATAATATATTGACAGAGTGTATTTTATTGTTGTGGTGGATACCAGAATTTGTAAATGTAGTCTATTTTATTTTATGTGGCATGTCTGTATATCTGTCTGTCTGCCTTTTGCCCTGGAATCACAGACACAGGTATACAGCAATTGCCAGTTTCTTTAAATGGCAAAACATAGGAAAATCTTATATAAATAGTCTGTTGCTCTGCCTTTGAAAAGCGATTTAAAACATAATTCGTAATAGCCAAGAATTACATAAAAATGTGTGAAATTGTGCAGATAATCATTTAAATCTCTCAACATGAAAAGATAATTGCTCCAGAAATTAGCTGTAACGGGGTTCATTCATTTGGTCATGGCTAGTTTCTTATATAGTGATGAGCTGATATTACAGCTAATTAAGATCAGGTCAGAGTTGCTGAAGGTCGGACATTATTGTGCAGGATCATTGAAATGGTAATTATAAACAGATTAAAAAGTGACGGTCCTTTATAGGGGGTTATTAGATAATTACTATGAGTGTGTATGGTTTATAGTAATAAAAGATTATCGACTACGAGAGTATTTCTTGACTGAAGATGTTTTGGCACTTAAAGGGAATAAACTATGCAGCATTTACAACAGCTGGGCCTCACAGGGTTGCTATTACTTAGAAGTAGAATATTATTAATTTGGGATTTACTTAAACCTGCTTTGTAAGAAATATTACAGAGGAACCAATCACCTTCTCACAAATAAATAATATATTTGAATAAGGCTAATGATTAATGTATTGAATGAAATTTTATATATATATATATATATATATATATATATATATATATATATATATATATATATATCACTTAAAAACTTTGATACTATTTTGCTATTTCTTGCCAAGTTATCAAATATGGCTTTACTCTTTCTCTTCCCCTACAAAATTCCTGAGATATATACATCTTTAAATAAGCATACTCAACTATTTAGTGATCAGATTCCATTTCTGCAACATATGTTTGTGTATTTTATATACCATATTTGAAAACTCACAAAATTGATACTTTCCTTTCAATTTGAAGACGACCACCAAAACATTACGTATGGGATATCCTGCCTATTGGTAGGTATTCACTGAGCTCTCTGTACCAGAGCTGCCGATACGCCCCTTCCTGGGTGGCATCCTCGGTCCCGCCTACCGAGGGGTCAAAACCGCCATTCCACGGAAATCATTTCTCTTTTTGCCTCGCAAGACAGTAAGGTAAGATTTCTCTGTTGAACTGAGTGTTTTGGGTAAAAGAGCGTTTCTGGGGCGACTGTAGTTCCCCTGCATTCGTGCTGGAAGCTGGCTTGCCGCTTTCCTTGAATCAGTGTCTCCAAAACTGAAGCCTCTTTTCTTTCCCCATTTTTTCAGCAGATTGCTCGCTGCCTTTCCTTACGGTCTAGCATGTGTGAGCGACTGCCTGCGCAGTATTGATTTAACACTAGAACTGCAGAGATTTTGAACTACATACAAGTGCCGCAACCGCAAAATGTGTGGCTCCATTTTAAAACGGCTTCAATTTGAAAATGCAAAACAAACAATTGGATACAACATTTTATTTTTGAACATCATACATGACATTTTCAGAGCAAAGACTTTGTATTTACATTGAAAATTAAACTTTTTTCTTTTTTTTTTTCAAAAAGACCACATATACAGTACATAAACATGAAAAACTGTAATAAAATAGTTTAAACAGTTTAAAATAACTTATGCAATGTGAAAGAGCTTTGAGTGAAATAGAATTCAAAGGCTCTGTCTGTCTGTTCAGAGTTCTGTTACAGCTTTTTCAGTACAATCTACACAGAAAACACACTTTTCAACTGTACCAGTGCATTTGCCACAGACTGCCTTTTCACAACAGGCGCAGACATCAAATGTTCTGTTTTTATTGCATTTAGCAACCTGGCATTGTCTTTTCATTCCATGTACCAATGGGCGCAACACTGGCTGAAGGTTGAGGGGCATTTGCCAGCCAACTTCCGTGTCTTTTATCAAAATGTTTCTGCCATAGTCCAGGGCTAGCTGCAAAATGAAGTCCCTCTGAGTGACTGTAATGCCGGTGCACTCCTTGTACAAAACCAAAGAGTTGATGGCTGCCACATCCAAAGGTTATAGAAAACAGCCACAGGCTACCAGTGAGTATCACCTTTGACAGAATACAGCCGTCACATTTGATCTAGTATATCCACACTACTTTGTTGCGTTGTAAAATGCAACAGCCTCCAGCTTTCGTTTAGCATCAGTCCCAATGGTCACTGATTTGTGCAGAGACCTTAGAATAAGCCCCCCCCCCCCTTTTTTTTTTCACTGGTACACACTCAGGGTGGCCCCCTTTTTTTTTACACTGGTACACACTCAGGGTGGCACAGTCGTTCTGCCTGAGGAGTGCAGTGGAGTGCAGGGAGCTCGCACAGCTTGAGCTGTTGGTGGTAACTATTCAGAGGGCAGGCAGACGAGAAAAAAGTAGCATAGCTATATCACACTATTGTGATTAAATGTGTATATTTTGTGACAACTGCTAATAATAATAATAATAATAATAATAATAATAATAATAATAATAATAATAATAATAATAATATATGACGTGTAGAATGACTTTCATTAGTGTTTCAGAACTCGACAGGAGTATATAAAATGTTCATTCACAATTACTTTGATTTTGTTACAAAGCCCAGACTAAATTGTCAGCTATATTGTATTGATTTCAATATGCCACATAAACTGTGGGTCTGGCTGTTGAAGAAGCAAGTGCTTATAACTTATTCATTTTTATGATTCTGCAGCTGAAATACCATGTGGGTATTTAATTCAAATATTTAGTAACACTTAAGATATTCACAAACTCAAAGATATTTAAATTTAAATTGCAAAAGCCGTTCAAAAAGCAGCTATGGTGGTGTTAGTATTAAAGGAGTGCATGTGTTTGTCTTTTCAGTCTACACTCTTGGGAGAACACAGTTCCTCCACCAGAGCTAGGCCTCACTGCATCTCCGTGTCGAGTGATTCCACCAGCCGCCGTCTGGGCAGTTGGACTGGGCCTGGTTTGTTTTGGTTGTCGCTGCACGTCCCCTGTCTGTATATCAGACTGCACAACCCTGCATGTTTGGGTCGTGCTCTGGATTAGAAGCAGCGCAGTTGTTGTAAACAACAACAACAGCCAACCAGCCTTGTATTGCACATTGCACTTGCACATTAGAACTCACTCTGGACTTGTGATCGTGTTTGTGTTTATACTGGTTTATTATTTTGGGACTGTAACCCATGGTTTAAACAGTGCAATAAACGTTGCCGTGTATTGCCTGGGATTATTATTTGCTGTCGCCAACACAACCTGGATTACATATAAAACAAATAAAGAATTGTTTGGACCGTGAACTTTGTTGTTTGTCATCTGTTTACGCATTGCATCACCTCTACACCTGTGCACTGCAAACCACTTTGTAACACCTGTTCATTTTTTATTTGGAATGCAAAAATAACTTTATACCAGAGCCTGCCTATTCATCCAAGTCATTTTTGAGTTTGTCATAGGAATAAATCATACCGTACAGTTCAATGTATAAGTCACATTCCCTTGTGTGCTTGTAAATGTAGAATTATTAAAAATACATAACAGTATATGCTTAGTTGAGACATGCTAATGTGTTTATTGTGGGAATAACTGTCTGCAGTACCATGTTTTAATATGTAATTTCTTTCAATTTAAAAGTTTTGTATAAGGATTATTTAACAGATAAATACAGTACCATAACACCATAACAAACAAATGGGAAGCACTAACATGCAATATACAAGCTGCATTTCAATTATCTAAAAAACTGCCTACTTATTACAGATAGGTCATTACACATATGCAGCATAAGCCCCTTTCACTCTGGTATGCTCTACCCAGGTCAGAACCTACCTGGGTCAGGACCCAGTTTCATGTGGGTCGGCTACACAATTCCACACAACTTTTGATAAAGCAGGAATTACCTGGGTGACAGACTCAAGAAAACAATACGAGTATCAATGCCCTAGAACAGTTTGTTACTGATGCTTCCATCCAAGCTTCTCTGGACTGAAGTGTTGGCCCAATTGTTGGTTAGAGCAAATGTTTCTGCATCCCTGCTGCAACCTGGATCATGGTGTGTCTCAAGCAACACAAATATAGCTAATCAGAAGAAAGAGAAACACCCTTGTGGAAGTGAAACCATCACACAAGCGTGGCTGTTTGTTGTTTCGTCAGCCGTCATGCACTTTTTCTCGGTCATCCTTGGTCAAAGCATGTCAAGTCATATCCTGAGGTGGGTCTCTGGGTCCTGAGCCAACCCAGGTAGGACCAGGTACGTGGTTTCACACTACGCAGGATTGTGACCCAGGTAACAAGAACCCTGGACAGGACCCAGATAAATGTGAAAGGAGCTTTATAGTGTTTGTGAGTAAAGCATGAGTAAATGGTAGAGTAACAATGTATAAGGAAATAACCCAACATTGTGTCTACTTTAAAGGTGTCAAACCCCTTAGTCAGATGTACAGCTATGGCAACGTTTTTAGGATTGAGACATTAGTTAAAAAAAAAAAAAAGTATAAGAACATAATTTAGATCTTTTAGTTAACATCATGTAATCAAAGAAACTATAAAATGATATTGAACGTTTTTCAAAGCTGTAATAGTATACAGTATTTCATAAAGTGATATATAGATATATATATATATATATATATATATATATATAATATATATATATATATATATATATATATGCTACAGCACAGAATATCATACTGTACATCAGAGGTGATAAAAATGTATTGCTAAAAAAAGAAAAAAAAACATAACTTTTGCTGTTAAGGGAAATGTTTGAACATTGTACAATAATTCTTGAGGTATTTGCTTTTTCACAGAGCATGTAAGTAGTCATTCGTTGCTCAATAAGTAGAGCCAGTCAGTTTTTAGCATTTAATGTTCAATTGAAGTTCAATTGATAGAGGCGATATACTGTTTGTTTATGGTGCAATTTCTCTCTTTTGTATTGCATTTTATTTATTTATTTGTTACAAAACAATGGTTTGGTTCTCAGAAAGAACTTGGCCCACAAGATTTTCTGTTGAAAACACCATCCTTCAATTAGACCAACCACACTGTGTGGTCTACAGCTTAAACAGGTGAGCATAGGAGTGACGTCTATGATCCAAGTCTGAGGTTTCCTTGTGAGTGGTTGAATCATATCACTTTGATAAAGTGATTCTTGTGTTACAGGTGGCCTGTTTGAGAAGTGTCTATTGTTCTGTGTTGATGCACGTGAGAAAGGAAGCTTTGCATGGCTGATTTGCAGTGGCACTTAGATGCTGCATTGCTGTCTGTCATTTAAGAGGATAGGAAACTCTTGGCTTCTCTGATCTGGTTGTCTCTCTGACCTGCATGAGCGAGACTAGGAACAGCATGAAACAAAGTGGCTTGATAGATCTGTTTGAAGTAATGCAAAATAAGAATGAAAAAAAAAGTTACAAACATGTAACAAGAGAGAACACACAAAGTTAATTGACCTCCAAGGATGAAAAATGGGTGGCCAAATACAGTATGACTATTAACATTCCTATTCCTATTGAATCAGAAGGGGTTATGAAATAAAACTGCAATAGAAAAACAGCTTCTGCCTATGAGTGTAAACTAAATAATTTCTTATAGCAAGGTATCGGTGATAGTCCTTAGGGTCTAAGAAGTAAATGACAGAGCTTTACAATGCTCTACAAATTTTGTATTAATTGTATTTCACTTTACACGCCTATAGGGAAACTTCTTTTTTTACTATGTAACTACATAATATAGCACAATGCTTGCTTCATATTAAAGTAGATGTATCTCTATATAATTCCATTATTATTCTACATTTACATTATTACAGATACAGTGTGGTACAAGGTGAAAAGCACATATATAAATAAGGTGTTGACATGAACATGCACTTTATTTATTCAGAATAATAGCACCTCCTATATATTCAGAAACCTTTATATGAATCTGTTTACACAAATGGGATATTCATACTATTCTTAATATTAATAGACTGTTAGCAAGCATGTAAACATAGTGAGTGTGTATAAAGTTTAATTCCTGAACAAGAATACTTCTTTCTGTAATAATAACTCCCCTTTCTCCATACATACTAAACGTTTCTACCTCCCACGTTCAAGGCCTGTTTTTTCTTGCCTTAATAATGAGCATTTTGATCTTGCTTTCGTTAATGTCTAATCTCCACATATCCCAATATATACCACAATCTTTAGTGTATTTTCCAGACTTTTGTGAATGCCAAACAAGAAACATGAGCAAAGGACTAGGCTTTGTGCATTTACCACATGTGTAACTTTAATGTGATTGATGCTTGTTTAAGCAATTCTTACCTAGGTTACGTTCTCTAAAGCAGTAGTCTAATAACGTCAGTATAGTTAGCCAAGGAATCAATGCTTACTACTCTAGTCCTGGTGTCCAATATGCAAAAAATACAATAAAATAGGCAATGCAATATATTTAGCTATGAAGAAGATTGTGTGAAAATGCTGTATATTGTGTTATATACAGGACACAGCATAGTAAGTAGCCATTCAGGAAAACTTGCTGAAATTAATGGCACACAGAGTGGATTTAAATATATAGAATTTTCAGAAATTGTAATGCTAGGCTAAAAACATTCACTAGTGAAACTTAAAATACTAAGAGACACACCTATTTCACTATATATTTTTTACACAGGGCCTGTAATGTTGGTTCAAATACAAACTTTGCATTAGAGCAAAATATTAGTATAGCTCATTGGTTTAAACACAATAATAATAATAATAATAATAATAATAATAATAATAATAATAATAATAATAATAATAATAATAATAATAATAATAAAGTTTTTGATAGGTGACAGCTGAATTAGTTTCCAGTAACAGATAGTATCATTGGTTAATCAGTTGAAAATGTATGATATTGATTCAAGCATCTTATCTAACCCTGTTTATTAAATAAAACATCTTGAGATGTTTATTTTTAGTTTTGTAACACTGGGCCAAATTCACAAGTCATTAATGCTTTCATGTAATTGTTTTTGTCAGGTTTGAGAGTACCATAAAACATAAGAATAAATAAATATCAAGCCATTATTTGGGGCAGTAAAGGAAGGTTTCATGATTGCCAAACCAAATTTAATTAATACAAAACTGTGAGCTGAAGTTTTGTGGTGAATACATTAGCAGTATCAGTATCTGTTTGGTTTAACATTTAAAAAAAAAAAATGCAAATCAGCTTGTCAATGCATTAAGTACTTAATTTTAATTTTTGTAAAGTTGTTACATTGATAGCACTTGGAGTTTCAGTCAACTGTTTATTTGGTTACAAGACATAATTTCCATTACATGAGAGTAGACGTTAAAACTTCATGCTGATTTGAACTCAGCTCTCGCCAAGATAATTATCAACTAAAACGTAGCTTTACAGTAAACTAATGTGATCCGTCTGCATCTCCATCCATTTGCGTTTCCTTCCATCTGATGATGTAGAGATCCTTCTGCCTGGTGTTGATGGCTGAAGTGTAATGCTGGCTCCAGGCATCAGCTTATTTTGCCTCCCCATCGCATCATCACACACAACGGCTGCGATGCTGGCTCCAGTGATCAACCACAGTGCGGTCTCCCCAGCGCATCAGTATGTCAGTCGTCTGGATTGAGCTAAGTAATACATCTCATACATTCAAGTGGGCACCTTCCATCATCTGTTTTGTCGACTAGCCCACACACCTCAGAATCACCCCCCTCCATCCGCCAAACAGCTCAACCCAGCTCAGTAACCCGTACATCAGCGTTTCTTTCTTTCTATTGTGCTTAAGATTCCCAACCAGAGTCTTTCCATTTCAACCACAGCCAGTTGCTGCTCCTCTCTGCTGCTTCAGATAAGTTCTTCATTGTGTGATGCAACTCTTGGCCACTGAATCTGATGTCTCTGAAAAACCGGGTTGTAGAGTGTGCCACAAATCCTTGACAATCCACCTCCACTGGGTAAACCTGGCCTCTCCATCCTCAATATTCTGCTTCAGCGGCTAGTTGAGCATACCGAAGTTTCTTCCTCTCATATGCCTCATCTACAGCATCCTCCCATGGCACTGTTAACTCTACCAGGGAAACAAGGCTTGCTGTTCCAGACCACAAGACAATATCTGGTCAAAGGTTAGTGGTGGCAATCTCAGGTAGAAAAATAAGCTGTTGACCAACATCTGCCAGTATTTTCAAATGTCTAGCAGCTTCCAGTTGTCCTGGGTGAGGCTTGTTTTTAACACATTTTCTTGGCGGTTGCTGTAAGAATGCCGGAGGAATGTTGTCTTTTGTGTGTAATGTTTTGATGGAATTGGTGGCAACTTATTAGTCAGCAGTTGTATAAGATTTCTGAATATGTTCGACTGCCAGAATGACTTAGGTCTGGCCTTGAGGGGTGAAGCCTCTGGTATTGAGAGGCTTGTTCATTTTCCAAACTGAAGTTTTTGTCTTTGCAGAAAAATTACCTGCAGAGGTGCAGATAATAAAAACAATACCGGTTAATGCCATTATTTATTTATTTCTTTAAGTTAGCACAAGTTTCTTAGGATATCATTCCTTGCTGACAAATTGATTTTGAAATCTATTGATCATTCCTAATTTGGGCAAAACTGAAGCAAGAACCTACAGAAAATAATCTTGGTTGATACAGCAGGAACGTTTGGTTACAGCATACACACAGTACCATTCTACTCTTTCATTGCTATGTGATACTTCAGTTTGAACTGCCATGATGTAATATGGTTGCTAGCTAAGCCTTAATAGTTGCAGTCGTGTGCATTGCTTTCAGTGAGGAAAAATGTATTTTAGCTATCTAGTTCAAACAAGAATCAAGAATTGGTTCCAAAACCTACCAGAGATAAATAAATGCAACTATATCATTTATGTACTTTTAAGGAGAGTTTGGAAAAACTGCCCCAACTGTTGTATTTAATAATCATTAAGGCTTTTACAATATTTTGTGATAGCAAACATTAGTCACATAATAAAATAAAGAACATGTGTCAAATGTTACGCTTATAGCTTGTTTTTGTTAAAGCTTCTCAGTTCTTAACAAAGCATGGTTTGTTAACAGTTGTTTGAAAAGAAAACACACACACAAGGTAACACCTACATTTACAACAGCTTCTTTGTCTTTCTGTTAGTAATGGGCACAGCAGAGATTGACCTCAGGGAAGGACGCACATGATAAAAGCATGGGGGAAATTACTGTGGTAAGGGAGTTCTTGGAGCACAAAAGAATTGCCAGTGTTTTGAGTTTCCAACAGCTTGTGAGGAAGAGGCAATGCAAATCATGTTTTAAATGTTACTCTCAAATAGAGTCATTACATTTAAACATCCTGAATTGTTTCCCTTTTACTACAACTCCCAAGAGCCATCAAGAGTTCAGTAACCAATCACTCTTTTTCCTATGACTCATGTGCAGAAACAATCTGTACATTTTATTTCACTCATTGGTATGAAAAAAAAATCATGAATTATGAATAATTGATTAAAAGAGTTAACCTTACTTTCTTGTTTTCTTTTACCTTGTTCAGATGGTGCTTTGACACACCTTTGGCACACTGTGATGCTGTTCTTAAACGTAAACAAGACATCAATGCAAACTTGCTGCAGTACTGATCAACCCCTGACTGAACAAGCAAAATAATCTGATGACATCATCCTTTGACAATCATGATCTTTAACCTAGTTTGATCTAAACCAGATCTCTTAAACTGAGGTCTTCAGAGAGATCAGATCACTTGGGATTTCAACTGTTGAAGGTCAAAACACTTAAAAGAGATGTTTCTTGCATTCTGGTTTTCAATGGTGCTGTCTACTGAAACAAAGTAAAAAACATCAAGTTTGAATAAATTGATTGAGTACAGTACAAGTATAGTTTAAATTCACCCATGCCTTTATTTTATAAAAAGCAAAAGCAAACAAAAAAAACTCTTGAGAAATGCTGGCCTATATTTACTAATCAAAGGAATCTCTACTGTGTTTAATGTTGAAATACAAAATGTGGTGTTCTCTGAGAGTTCAAAATTTGTTAAATGAGTAACATATTTAAAAGGTTATGACATTTGGCCAACCCTAAAACTTAAGTGAGATATAGCCTATTTATTTAGGTTAATTAACCTCACTGAACTAATGTGGCAACCTCTAGACCAGAGGTGTCAAACTCAAGGCCAGCAGGCCAAATATAGCCCTTGGAGGTACTTTATTGGGCCCCCGCAAAGTTCATTCGTTACAATGTAATTTGGCCCGGCCCAGTTTGAGTCTATTGGGTTATTGCACATAAGAACTCCAAATCCCATCAGCCATCAGGAAAGTAGCGGGAAGCTCAGAGCTAAAGAAATAGTAGACAGTGAGAGACAGCCAGTCACATCTCGTGCTTGGTGCTTAAGGCATGTTTTCCATCTAGACAGATCTGTTGGAACTAAGGGATGTTCTCCTTGACAGTCGGTAAAACCTTGACTAGTCAACTATTCAAGGTGGGATCCAATGAATAGGGCTGGGATTTAGTCACGGTAGTCAGGAGCGTCACAGATTCCGTGACTTGTGCTAGTGTCCGTGATTTTTGCTGATGTGTGTGACTTGTGGGGATGACAGTAAACTGTGTTCCATCTGTATGTGATTTTATTGGAAAGTGTTTCGTATTTACATTAAATTTCGCATAAAAAAAAAAAAAAACGCATTTAATTCGAATAAATAATTACATATTTTGAGCTCCGACATCATACTTACTGTTTTTTTGGGGTTTTTTTGTATCAAACTAAGATCTTTAAATACTTCTTGAAAGTTATGTTAACAGCATTCGCTGCGGGACATGCAATGAACAGTTTTCTCTTTTTAATTAAAATTATTGTTTCACTTGTTTAATTTATTGTTGCACTTAAAGTACATGTCTCTTGTCAGTCCCACACCCTCTTTGTGTTATCCTTGTGTGTGTTACTTACCTACTGAGCCAGCCTTGGGCCGTCTCTGGGCCACCTCAAAATTTTTGTTAACAGTTGAGGTTTTAGGGGGCCTAAGTGCGTTCACAAATGTGACTGAAAAGTCAGCCTAAATTGCGTCGAAGTGCTTGTCGGGAATGTAAACAGTGATGTAAACACCGCATTCCCGGAAGTCAACATAAGAGATTGAGTTGGGAAATTTTCAGACGGAAATATGGCAATCTTAATTTTTGCAATTTCTTGGTACTGTATTTATTGCATAAGATACGATAAAGGCGTGTGTTGACAGTGCAGTTTGTTACTGTGGAAAGAAGCAATCGTGTTGTATCATGCGTAAATGCAGCAAACAAGAACGTGTACATTACATTAGTCACAATGCAGATTATTATATTAATGGTGACTGAATATTCAACGTCGTATGCATTATTTATCAGTATTGAGAGTAACAATCTTAGAGAGAGAGAGAGAGAGAGAGAGAGAGAGCAAGTTTTATTGTTTTAATGAAAACTGTAAGGTGAAGAAATACTTACCATTCATGACTTACCCAGCATCATCATCGTCAAAAGTGTCGGTGTATTCAATGCATGCCCCATTACTATTTTCTGGGCTGGAGATCTCCATAGGTTCCATAAAATCTAAGATCTGTGTTGGTTTTATCTCTGGCCTGCTGCTCAGTATTTCCGAGAGTTCTTAGACAAATTGCAGGTTGTCACAACAGAGATAACACAGACATAAAGGAGATAGCTGCTTCTGCATCCAGTACTCAAAGAATATCACAGACATTTGCAGAGCTTTTTGAGATGTTGTAGTAATAAAATAATGACATTGATCACATTATTGAGGAGTTTGGTGTAAAAACAAGTGCTCAAGAGAGTAGCTACGTCTATAAAGACGTAAGTGAAAAATACAGCTAACAGCGGGTGGGGCTTGGCTGGAGATGCAGGACTGCCTTTTTGCGATTGGACCTGATGCGCCTGACAAGCACTGAATAAATGGACTGCTAAGGGTTAATTTCTGCATTATCCCAGCTGCTACCCCTTAAAACTGACATTGTTTGATCTACTTCGCTCGACTGAGCAGGGGAGTGGTTTGAGCTACGTCACCGCATTGACACGTTAAGGTACTGCGTTGGGTTCACACATGCAAATAGGCTGGCCCTGAGCTTTAGGCAGCATCAAAAAGCTGGTCTAAATTTCACCCGACCCCTGCGCCGGCCTAAACTGCAAGTGTGAATGGGGTGTAGTTATCTCCGAATATTGAGACCAACCTGATCAAAAACAATAACTTCAGTGACGGTTAAACGTGTGATGCATATCTGATTATTTCATCTGATTTGAAGTGTATGTAGGTGGACACATTGTAACCTTCACCCTACCACCCAAACAAACCCCTGCCATGCACACACACACATAGTTTATATGAAAAGAACAGCTATGACTTGGGTGTGAGGAACTGTATAGGGAAAAAATTATTTCATTGAAAATTGTTAGTGCACAGGTTTGGGGAATAACGCAGCAGTTTTTTTAGGGAACACAAAAAGGATACAGCTAAAAAAAAATGCATCACAGTATCTAAAACTGTTTAATGATTAAGTTTTACATTACCATGCCTTGTTTCATTCGCTTTGTGTTTGGAGGTAGTGCTGTGAAACTGCAGTGCACAATGAAAACAAACTGATATGCCATGTCAGAAAAAAACACACAAAAAAAAAAACGGTTAAGCAAGTTAATTGTAACATTGAAGAGATGGGCTTTGTATCAGAAAACGGGTGATGGAGTCAGAAATCGCGTGTGACGGGTAAGTGCATTAATTTGTTACATTATATATATATATATATATATATATATATATATATATATATATATATATATATATATATATATATATATATATATATATATATATATATATATAATGGGGATTGTTTTTATTCTTAATACAAGGATGGTAAAACGCGACTGACATGTATCCGAGTGTTGTATATCTGAGTACTGGCTGTATGTTATCCTAATACAGCAGCCACATGTTTCCATACTCACTGAATGATTGAAGCAGAAAATGAACCTTCACAGAAAGTATGGTGCAGTAGCCTGTGTCAGGCTGCTAGTAATTTGCCTCTGAAGCCTCTAATGTGAGAAAAGATTAACATTTGTTTTAAACCATTGAGTCTGGTGCTTTTTGTCTGTTAATCTAAGAATGTACAGTTATTTGAAACATGACACTAGTCTTTGAAATGTTTGGCTTAAGCTGTGCTGCTGGTCACCTTGTAAATTTGAGAAGCTGCACGGCTGCTGCTAAGAGCAAATTACTTGCACAATTGTATTTTGTTCTTCACTTGTGAAAAGCAAAGGGCATCTAGTTAAGCTATTCAGGGTCAGCTTTCCTCCTAAAAAAAAACTATGAAACTTTGCAACGGAGAGGTTCTCTGGAGGACTTTATTAAAACCACGAGGTAACGGAAGAAGGTAAAAAGCTGACTTAGACTTTAGCATCGCAATTTAATTTATCCCACAGCACTTAAAGATCCAATTCATGTCATAAATGTTTATTTTATTTAGACACAGATTGTTGTTTAAATTTCCCCTAAACCCAGGGGTTAATTTGTGCCCGATTGCCCCAGATCCCAGATCTGGTAACATTTTGTCTGACAAGCAGGAATTATACAGTTTGAAAATAATAAACCATTATGGCAGGACAGGGGGAGCAGAGAGAAAAAATGTTGCCTTGGCGTTTTAAAAAAAAAGACTACATCCCCCAGAATGCCACAGAAGTGAGCCAGGAGGAGTTTCGCCTGGCTCTAATTTAATTAGCAACACCTGCCTGTAATTGACAGGCAGGTATATGAGCTGGTCAGAAATGTTTAGTCAAGGCTGTCTGTCTGAAGGCCAAAGCCATGTGTGGCGTAGACCTGTGTGGTCAGAAGAAAAAGGTACTGTGTGTGTTATGCTGGTAAATGGTTGGTACGTTGGTAAATTTTTGTTTATTTTTGTTTTGTGTTTAATAAAAGTGTGTAACAGGGCTAAACTTTTAGTTCTGTGTCGGGGTCTGTTAATTTCAAATGGCGCAAACAAGCGCTGGTCGTAGGCTTTGTTACACTGGGTTAAAAGAGCCCCAAAAAACAAAAAAAACTTTCATGAATTGAATGACGAAAGTGTACTTTACCAGTGTATTTTAGCAACCCAAATGGTGAAACAGCAAATAAATAGCAGTGTTGTACCTCCTGCTCATCAGATTCATCGGCCTGCCTATGGCATTGCTGAAATCTGAAAATTACGTTAAAACATGGTTAAGAAAGGTTGGCGTGCAGCTACAGGCAGCAACAATAAAAGTACACCCCACTCCACAAGCAGCTGAGAACTAGCCATATAAAGGGAGCTGCTGTAAATAAAGGTCAGTACATAGATCTGTAAACACAAATGCTATCTCTCTTTAACTATAAGATCTGTTACCTTTTTGTTTACAAATTAACCCCTGACTACACCTTTGTAATAATTATAAACCACTACAAAACATGATTGTAATCTTTCATAGAAGGCAGTTGGAAACCTGACAATCAACAGAGAAACACCCTCAGACAAGTCACAGCATGTTGTTTAAAAAAATCAACAGCTTTATATAGCAGGTGTTAAGATTGCATTCATTGACCACTCCATGTTTGTTAACCCTCTTCAACTGGTCTCACCTCGTCTGTAAATGGAAGAACCTTTTCTATAAGAATAGAAGATAGCCTAGGTGTGAACCCGCTTATCAACTGAAACTCTGTTTTTCTGTTTGAATTAAAATGTTGCTTTATATTTAAAGTGTTAGTTTTCGTGTCTGCAGGCATGTTGACATGGTTCAACTTCAAAGAAAGTCTATGCACCTGAGTTGAATCAAGTCCAGTAGTTGCACTGCACACAACATCAAAGTGAAATTGGAGTACACAGCTGAGCTTCGCCTTTGATTAGCAAACTTAAAGGATTAATGTAGTGTGGGACCCTTGCTTTTAACTGATGAAGTTGGTATGTTTGCATTATCTACCATTAAACAGTTTTTCCCTTGGTGAAACTGTGAACCCTGTGTGGTGTTATTTAAATGTGCTGTAAAAGTGTACAGGTCAGTAAACATCGTAACCAGATTGCCACAGATTTGCTTTCTAGATTTCATTATTTTGTCTCAATAAATGAAGCGAAATTATAGTGCTGCACCTCTGTTCCAAGAAACAAAGAGTAATGTTACAGCATGTGAAAACTGTACTTTTCATAACGTTAAATAACAAAATAAATATGTCCTTAATCTGCCCCACATTCTACAGTCAGTATTACAAAAGTCGTCTACTGTTGCCTACTTGAGGAAGCAAAACTAAACCTGTCTCGAACTGGATGTTAAATGTGGACAGCCTGCACTAGAAGACAGTATGTCTTCAATTTAAAGATGTAATAACCTACATTCTCACATGTGATTCTGAAAGAGGATTTTAAATTATTAGACAGCTGAACAAGTTATGATGCAGAATTATTCTCTCGGGTCTACTACCTGGTGTTGGTGGTGGGGATGAAGTATTCAGTAGAATAAGAGTCTTAAATACCTGGCTGGCTGGTTGATGTGTACAAGAAGGGTTGGGATTTATAAACAACTGGGATTGTATTTGGAAAAGAAATAGATCTTTTATATGAAACATAGACTGTACCTAAATAGGTCAGAGACAAGCAGGCTAGCTGCTAACATCAAACACCACTTAGCAAGGTATTTAATCTAGGAACTGGGGAGGGGAGGGAATCCTAAAAAGGTATGTAAAATTCAGATTAAACTATCCTGCCATTCCCGCTACCCAGTGAGTAAACACAGAGGTGTGTGCTACAGTAACCATCATCAAACTCTTATTACCCATGCTCAATCACACGCTCTTGATTGGACCAATTTACACCTAGGTTTATTTAGTTTCCTTTCTCTGTGTAATAGGACTCTGTTAATTAGTGATTTTATTCAGGATTACAACATTGATATTCTCTCTTTTTAACTGAAACTTGGCTTGGACCAAATGACAATGTTTCCCTGATTTGAGGCTTCTCCACCTTTTTTTTCCAGAAAGCTTGCTCTACTGGCTGGGGAGGTGGACTTGCTACTGTTTTCCATATTGAACTTAGAATAGGATACAAACAGGAAATTGTTGAGGCTATTCATCTTTTGAAGTGTTAACATTAAAGTCCATTACCTGTTCATATTGTAATTGTTTATCGACCACCTAAGTTAAAGCTATTCCACTGCCAACCATGGACAGAACTTCTCAGGGGGCAGAGCACAATTGGCCGAGCACCGTGCAGATGGGGAGGTCTTAGGTTGACCAGGATGTCATCGGCTCACCTCGCACCAGTGTCCCCTGTAGACTGGCCGGGCACCTGCGGGCCTGCCTGTAAGTTGCCCAGAGCTGCGTGGTCCTCCAACACTGTTGCTCTGAAGTGGCTGCATGGCGGGCCTGCAGAATGAAAAGAAGCAGATGGCTGACGGCACATGCTTCTGAGGATGCGTGTGTCTGCCTTCATCTCTCCTGAGTCACCGCTGGGGTGGCAGCTGTGAGCTGGGTTGAAATGAAATAAAAAAAAAAAATATTGGGCTTTCCAAATTGGGGAGAAAAATGAGAATTATTGGAGATTCCAAATTAAAAAAAATAAAATAAATAAAAGTCTAACCCTAGATCTTACAATTTTCTGATCATCTTGCCATTCTTTTTTAGATGAATCTGCCAGTATCTATAAAGACTATGGACCATACATTTAAATCCTGGGTAAATCATTCTTCAACTGCTGTTAAGCTTTCTGATGTATTGAGCTCATTATCACTGTCTGAGTCCTTTAGTAGATGAGCTAGTTAATATGTACAATAGCACCTTGACTTAGATAATCTAGCGCCATTCAAAACTTGGAGAGTTTCTTTTAAAAAAGCTTATTGTGGTTTAATGACACAACTCATAAGTTGACATATGAGGGTTGCAAACTAGACTGGAGATGATGGGAAATCTAAACTGCACGTTCATTACATCGCATGGAAGTGTCATCTGGTTAAATATAGGAAGGCTAGATCATCATATTGTTCTAAAGCTGCACCCACACTAGACGAGAGCAAGTCATTTAGAAGTCACTGCAGTCAAATGGGTGTATCCACACCATACGCGAGCAACGTCGCTTTGTCAAAATTTTGCGTCTCTAAAATAGAACCTGTATACCTGTCGTCACCTGACTGGAATGAAACAGACCAATCAGATACAAGGCTATCACCCTTGACACACATCAAACACACGCCTCAAAACACGTCAATCCTCAAAACAATTTAATCATGGCCAATGAAAAGTTAATTTGTGAGGTACAGCAGTATCCATTATTATATGATTGTAAATTGAACGACTACAAAGACACCCAGAAGACAATGCCTAGGTGGCTTGCAGGGGTTCATTTAGAAGCACCGAGGCATTTTCTTTCCGACTTATGCAAGTGGCATAAAAATAGGTTTATTAATATACCGGACCATACATGCAGTCTACATATCCAGCATTTAAATGAAAAATGTGCACTTTTGCTGGCTTGTAAAAATGACACAAAAAAGGTCCCTCATTCACATAACTTGAACATGTGAACTAATTTTAAGCTTAGGCTTTTTTTTTTGGTTTGTTTTTTATCATAAATAACTTTTCGTTCACTAAATTGTTATGTGGCACAAATTCGTGACAAGAAGTTCTTTACATACGAATAAAGCGAAGCTTCGTGGAGATTCACCATACAAACAAAAATATTATTGAGGTCCTACTATTCTGTACATTGTAAAACAAAGCCACATCTCAACATCACCAAACTCATACAGATTAATAATAATAATAATAATAATAATAATAATAATAATAATAATAATATAATAATAATAATAATAATAATAATTGCACTTTAAAATACTTAAAAAGTTAATAAACAAAAAGGATCAAAAGAAGGAATTTGTAAAGAAACAATTGAGATTGCAGTAAGTTATATATATACTTATATATATATATATATATATATATATATATATATATATATATATATATATATATATATATATATATATATATACACTGCCTTGCAAAAGTATTCAGACCCCTGACCAATTTTCTTATATTACCGAATTACAAATGGTACATTGAAATTTCGTTCTGTTTTGATATTTTATTTTTAAACACTGAAACTCAGAATCAATTATTATAAGGTGACATTGGTTTTATGTTGGGAAATATTTTTAAGAAAAATAAAAAACTGAAATATCTTGCTTGCATAAGTATTCAACCCCCACACATTAATATTAGGTAGAGCCACCTTTTGCTGCAATAACAGCTTTAAGTCTTTTGGGGTAAGTATGTACCGGCTTTGCACACAGTGTCGGAGTGATTTTTGCCCATTCTTCTTGGCAGATTTGCTCCAGGTTGTTAAGGTTGGTTGGATGACGCTTGTGGACTGCAATTTTCAAATAGTGCCACAGATTCTTAATGGGATTGAGATCAGGACTTTGACTGGGCCACTGTAGGACATTCACCTTTTTGTTCATGAGCCACTCCAATGTTGCTATGGCCTTGTGCTTGGGATCATTGTCCTGCTGAAAGGTGAATTTCCTCCCAAGCTTCAGCTTTTTAGCAGACTGAAGCAGATTCTCTTGCAGTATTTTCCTGTATTTTGCTCCATCCATTCTTCCTTCAATTGTAACAAGATGCCCAGTCCCTGCTGATGAGAAGCATCCCCACAGCATGATGCTGCCACCACCATACTTCACTGTAGGGAAGGTGTGTCTTGAGGCATGGGCAGTGTTAGGTTTGCGCCACACATAGCGCTTTGAGTTTTGGCCAAAAAGCTTTATCTTGGTCTCATCTGACCACAAAACCTTTTCCCACATCGCAGCTGGGTCACTCTCATGCTTTCTGGCAAACTCCAGACGTGAAGTCTCCTTCTTGTTTGAGCGCTGAGTTTTGAGGGACGGCCTTTTCTTGGCAGTGCCTGGGTGGTGTGATGCAGCTTCCAGCTGTGCTCACTGGGATATCCAAACACTTGGATATTATTTTGTACCCTAATCTATGCATTTGTATTCATGAATTTATTTTCATTCTTTTGGATCATTTCCAAATCTGGTGAGGATTGACATTCGATGACTTTGCTCATGTCCAATGTGGATGCAGCTTAATTTAATTGAAACAAATAAAAATAATCCTAGATTTCTTTTTGATAACATAGATAAATTAATAATCCTTCACCTAATAGTCCTAAACTTGACATTGGCTCCTCACACAGCTGCAATGACTAATTACATTTCTTTAAAAATAAAATAGAAAACACCAGAAATCACATTCCACAGACACCTTCTATGAAGGAGGACTCCAGCAAAATGTTACCAACTAGACCTGTTAAGGCTAATATGGGGGCTTTTTCTTTGATTACCTTACAGGAACTGACAGAGCTCAACATGTGAGAGCTATTACATGTTCTGTTGATGCTATTTCTACAAAACTATTAAAAGATGTCCTTGGTGTTATTAATACCTACATTAAAAAAAAAAAAAAAATTAGAAATGATTCGCTTTCCTCTGTATAATTCCCTCAGCTCTTAAGGTAGCTGTGGTAAAGCCTATGCTTAAGAAACACAATTTGGACCCTAAAGTCCTCAATAACTATAGGCCGATCTCCAACCTACCATTCTTAGATAAGGTTCTAGCGAGTTGTTCCAATTCAGTTACAAACATTTCTAATGCCTTATTCAAGAAGTTTCAGTCTGGTTTTCATGCTGCACATAGCACTGAGAAGGCCCTTGTTACAGTTGTGAATGGTATGCTGATGAGCTCAGACTTTCCATTAGTTTTAATTCTAGATCTAAGTTCTGCCTACTGTAGACCATTTCATCCTACTGAATCATCTTGAAATCTTATTTTTCTGATAAGTTTTATTTCGTCTCTATTGGGGAGGTAAAATCGGCATTATCGGAAGTTGTCTGTGATGTTCCACAGGGCTCCATTCTAGGTCCCTTGCTGTTTTCATTTTATATGCTACCATTAGGTGACATTATCCGCATTATTTTCATTGCTATGCTGACGATACCCAGCTATATTTGTCCCTAAAGCCAGGAATTTCTTCTGCCTGGGTGTTATTAGCTACTTGCCTTACAGAAATCAAGCATTGGATGTCACCAAATTTTCTTATGTTGAATTCAGATAAAACAGAGATTATGCTAGTGGGCTCACAGAGCCAACTAAAAGGAAATGTGGGATTACATGAGCTCGACCCTTACATCAAAACTTAATCTTGAAATTAAGAGTTTGGGGGTCATCTTTGATCCTGATCTATCATTTGAGACTCATATTAGGAAAGTTACTGTAGTGTCTTTTTATCATTTCAGAAATAAAGCCAATTCCTGCCTTTGTTTCATCTAGAATTGTTTATTGTAGTGCACTTTTTTCTAGTATCCCAAAACGTGTGGTATCCCGCTTGTAGCTTGTTCAGAATACCGCAGCTAGAATTCTGACTAAAACCAGGAAAAGTGAACACATGACCCCAATTTTGGCCTCTTTACATTGGCATAGAATTCATTTTAAGATTTGGCTGTTAATTTACAAGGCCCTGAATGTATCAGAAACTAGTTATTTGCAGGAGTTAATGACCCTGTATCTTCCAAACCGCACTCTGAGATCACAGGATACAGGGCTGCTGGTTATTCCTAGGGTCAACAAAAGCAACACTGGAGGTAGGGCTTTTTTCTTGTAGAGCTCCTAAATTACAAAATGTTTAGCCTTCCTTAGTCAGGACTAAAAACATACTCTTATAAAATGGCTTTCTTATCTTAGTGGGTTTTAAAATAACTGCTTTGGTATTATGTGTATACTGTTATTTAAATGTGTTATTTAAATGGTCTGATTGTAGCAGTTGTATGTGTGACATGCTATACAAATGTATTGAGGTCTGTTTATTTTTTCTGCTATGTACTGTACAGTGCTTTGCGATACTTTTGTATTTAAAGTGCTACATAAATGCAATAAAAAAAATAATGTTTTTACTGTTTTATTTAGTTAGTTAGTTTTGGTTTGTTTTCACTTTGACTCGGGTGAAGGCAATTTTTCTTGCCAAAACATTATAGTGTATGTTAACCCTATGTTACAGAATATATGACCCCACCTGTGCCTTACACTCATGTTATGTACTACAAACCTGCAGGGTCCTATTACCTGTAACATAAGAAGTGAATTGGCAAAGGAACCCAAGTACTTCTATCAAACTGAGTGTTGTGGCAGGATGAGTCAAAAACAAGAATTTGTGAAAATGGGGTTAAACTAGTTGTTTTAAAGTCTTTTACACGTAACACAGATGAGTTATAAAATTATACTGACAGGAAAAATAGATAACTTGTAGTACTGTAAGTGATATTCAGACACTGGCTACAAAGACTGTCATACTCATAGGCCACTAAAAACACAAAGAAGGTTACGACAGCTTTATAATATGACAACAAGTTTTTGTTTTGTTTTGTTTTGTTTTGTTTATTTTTTATGGCAGCAGCTGAGAAACCTGTATGAACTGTTTGGATACTATTTCCTGACATTAGGAAATCTGCCATTTTGATACATGTATGTTAAAATATGGAATCGCTAATCTTATGGGCAGGTTGTGCGGACAGAACATTTCTCATTTTTGTGGCTGCATATCCAAATGTATTACTTACACATGCCTGCTCTCTTGTTTCTCAGTGGGGAGCTACACAATTTTAAAGTAGAAAACTGAGTCTGCAAACCTGGCAGGATACACATTTTACTCCAAGTAATAAGGAAACACTACTTTGATCCCTTTTGTGGATAAGGCTGTTTTTCATATGTCCATGGGTTTTCAATTCGTAGAAATGTAAACACCTGGAATTCTAGGCTATTGATATACATGACCACCAGCATTTTTAAATCCTTTTAAGTGTTTCACACAGACCAGGCTTCTCTCTGGTCAATATTTATAATTCATATAGATTTAAGATGGTAGTTTGTCATGCTAATGTATCATGTAGAATATCTGAAAGTAGTTCCAATTAATACAGTTTGTAAGGCAACCTTAGACTGAGGTGAAATTTAAATAGGGGGAGGCTAGAAATAGATTGAACTGCAGACTACACCATGGGGGATTTCACTAAAACTTGGCATTTGTATATTCAGGTGTGTAAAAATATAAATGATGAAATTAGTCTCCAGTCAAGGCTTTTACGATGGGAGCTGAGTGGGGGAGGCGACAAAAAGTAACATAATCCAATTACAAAGTGAAATTTGACCCTGTTACATAAACTCTCTATATTAACAACCTAAAACCCATTCTCTTAAGTTCTCAGGTGCTTAGCAAGGTTGGGCATTGTTACAAATGGGATGGCATACGTCCGACGAGCTCTAGATGCTGTAGTGTATGGAGTGGTGGCTTTCCCCAGAGTCAGCCGCCTAATGGTGATGGTATAGCTGGTTTTGATATTGCTCATGTACGCCGGTATACACAGTTGAGTATACAATTATGAATCAGTCTGCAGCACTCTAAGAAGTAGCCAGCTGCTTACAGGAAATGAAGCAGCTCAGGAGAGCCTTTCTAATTGTTGCCGATATTTTTGCAGATATAAGAAAGTAACAATTAACAAAAGTGTTTCTAGAAAACAATGGTCCATCTATAATTATCTGATTGATGCTTGATGTATTGATTGGTGTATCTCTGAGACTATTTGCTGAATTGACTTGAAACGTGGAAGGCATAGCAACCACCAATAGGGAATTAGTTATGTGACCTTGGCTTTGTGACCTATCCAATAATGGCCATCTGAAAACAATTTTGGAGTTTTTCTATCACAATTACCCCAAATCTGATTTTCATCTGATTTTATTGACCTATCGGGCCTTCAAAGGTGTGCTGAATCTATTCAGCACATAGTGATCAGTTAGATTTTCATTTGAATATGTATGCACCCTTCTGTCCTCATTAACATCAGCTGAAATGAAATGCAACTAAAGAATAATGGATCATTTAAACTGGATATGCAGATGAGACTAGTAGTACTATTACAGTTGTAGATTGTTGCTGATTTTTATTTACGTGTTTGCTAGGTTACAAATACAACATACTCTATATACACTTGAAATCAAATAACATGAAATCATAACACGGTACTCTTCCCTTTGTTTGCATGTGGTAGATTGTGAATGATTTTAAATAGACTGTTGATTTTATTAATTTTTTATTACACTTTTTACTGCTCAAATTCCAATGACTTATTTTTAATGTTTGATTTTTCTATACTGGAAAATTATAAGTATTTAAGTTTCCCTCTCTTTAAAAGCTATCATATTTTACATAGACAGTATGTAAAAAATGTTCTTTCATCTGTATGTGTGTGTTTATAGCCTGAAAGCATATATAGATGCAAATGTTCTTTGTGCTGTTTATTGGTTCTGCAGTACTGAAAACGTAAAACTAGCCTTTTCTTTTCCACTTGAAACTTTTAAATTCAGATCATCTATGTGACATTGGACATCCTTCTGAGCACAAGAACTGTATAATAGCATGAGAACATACTTTTACCTTCTCAAGCTATTTTAAGAGGTCTGTGTCAAGTTTTCTGATCTGTGCATCATCTTTTCAAAACCGTTTAGCTTTGCAAGCAGTTCAGGATTAGAAAATCTTAGTTTGTTCATCATTAATGGAGTCCTGAAATTATATATTGGCCTAAAAAAACCAAGCAGGACACATTTTATTTTGTATAAGGAAGTATAGCATCTTGATGTAGGAATATTCTGGTGTCCAAGTTAAATCATATACTATATTTATAAATATTATGACAATAACAAAAAATCAACTTAAATCAGCTGCACATTAAGTGGGGCACTTCTCTATTTAGAAAAGATGATTGGTAAAATATTAAATATAGTCTATTTAAACTGTGAGCAATTTAGGTTACATTATTTTATATATTCGCTTGGGACTACACATCAGTATATCTGGAAAGAGATAAGGTTATTTAATTACTTTGAAATCAGGCATGCTTGTTAAGTCCTAGAAATGCACATTGCCACTTTCATTGCCAGCTGTAAATGGAGCAGGAATGCCAACATTTTAACATTTAATAGACTATTTTAATGGGTCCCTGATGGCCATTGTCTTGAAAAATGGAGGATAATGAAAACAAAAAAAGAGTTAATTTAGTTGGCTCAGGTGAGTTAATTATTCTTTTTGCCCACTTCACTACACATGCATAATGATTATGAACAAGCTTAAAATACTTAAGGACCTCGGGGAGCTATGGCTAACAACACAGAGTTAGAGGAGGGGTAGATCATTATGCTAATACAGTTGGTGTAATACTTTCCAATTGCAGTCTCCACATTAATCCACAGGGACATGGGCAGGTCATTGGGTCTGTAGAGCTTTATAAAATGTCAAATCTTTTGTCTTTCTTTTTTTTTTATTTATGCACTACAAAGAATTTTTCAAAAGATGAATGCATTTAAACGTTGTTCACAATTCGCAGTAGTGGTAATATTTTAATAATAGATAGATTTGTGGGGACCCAGACACCGTGTCATTTTTAGGTTTATATTTGACATAGCAAATTCTATCTGTTTCTGCACTTACTCTAAGGTAGTACTGCAAAACCTCTTTTCAAAGGGGGACATTTTCTGTGGTAGAAACATTTGCTTGGGTAAAAATCCATTGCGTATCCGACTGCGGTGGAACCAGAGTAAGGGCGATATGTAAAAAGTCGGAAGAATTAATTCTGTTTTAAATACCATTATACACAGCTGTATGTGTATATATATATATATATATATATATATATATATATATATATATATATATATATATATATATATATATATACAGTGCCTTGCAAAAGTATTCAGACCCCTGACCAATTCTCTCATATTACCGAATTACAAATGGTACATTGAAATTTCGTTCTGTTTGATATTTTATTTTTAAACACTGAAACTCAGAATCAATTATTGTAAGGTGACATTGGTTTTATGTTGGGAAATATTTTTAAGAAAAATAAAAAAAAACTGAAATATCTTGCTTGCATAAGTATTCAACCCCTGTGCTGTGGAAGCTCCCAGTTTGCACCGATGAAAGAAATTGCCCTAACGAGGACACAATTACCTTACCATTGGCCTCCACCTGTGAACCATTAAAGTTGCTGTCACATTTTCTGGATAAAAACCCCACTGTTGAAGGATCATTGGTAAGGCTGTGAATCTGAAGGAAAATGAAGACCAAAGAGCATTCTACAGAAGTTAGAGATAAAGTAATACAAATGCATAGATTAGGGAAAGGGTACAAAATAATATCCAAGTGTTTGGATATCCCAGTGAGCACAGTTGGATCAATAATCAGGAAGTGGAAGCTGCATCACACCACCCAGGCACTGCCAAGAAAAGGCCGTCCCTCAAAACTCAGTGCTCAAACAAGAAGGAGACTTGTGAGAGAAGCCACAGAGAGGCCAACAATCACTTTAAAGGAGCTACAGAGTTCAATGGTTGGGAGTGGAGTAATGGTGCACCAGTCAACCATATCAAGAGCTCTGCATAACACTGGCCTGTATGGGAGGGTGACAAGAAAGAAGTCGTTACTCAAAAAGTACCATCTGAAAGCATGTCTGGAGTTTGCCAGAAAGCATGAGAGTGACCCAGCTGCGATGTGGAAAAAGGTTTTGTGGTCAGATGAGACCAAGATAGAGTGTTTTGACCAAAAATCAAAGCGCTATCTGTGGCGCAAACCTAACACTGCCCATGCCTCAAGACACACCATCCCTACAGTGAAGTATGGTGGTAGCAGCATCATGCTGTGGGGATGCTTCTCATCAGCAGGGACTGGGCATCTTGTTACAATTGAAGGAAGAATGGATGGAGCAAAATACAGGAAAATACTGCAAGAGAATCTGCTTCAGTCTGCTAAAAAACTGAAGCTTGGGAGGAAATTCACCTTTCAGCAGGACAATGATCCCAAGCACAAGGCCATAGCAACTTTGGAGTGGCTCAAGAACAAAAAGGTGAATGTCCTACAGTGGCCCAGTCAAAGTCCTGATCTCAATCCCATTGAGAATCTGTGGCACTATTTGAAAATTGCGGTCCACAAGCGTCGTCCAACCAACCTGAACTACCTGGAGCAAATCTGCTCAAAAAAAATGGGCCAAAATCACTCCGACACTGTGTGCAAAGCTGGTACATTCTTACCCCCAAAGATTTAAAGCTGTTATTGCAGCGAAAGGTGGCTCTACCAAATATTAATGTGTGGGGGTTGAAGCAAGATATTTCAGTTTTTTTATTTTTCTTAAAAATATTTCCCAACATAAAACTAATGTCACCTTACAATAATTGATTTTGAGTTTCAGTGTTTTTTAAAAAAAATATTGAACAGAACGAAATTTCAATGTACCATTTGTAATTCAGTAATATGAGAGAATTGGTCAGGGGTCTGAACACTTTTGCAAGGCAGTGTATATATATATAATGTGGCAGGAAATAGCGTTGCTGTGACATCAATCCAAAAAGAAGAACAGAAAACGAACAGGCAGGTAACTGCAATTCAAAAGAAGTGCTGTGCGTGTCGTTTATTAAACACAAATAAATAAAATATTTAAACAAAAAAACACTAGCTCACAGAGCACAAAAATAAATAATTAAACAAAACAAATCCCAAACATAATAATGTGATCAGGCTGGGCAGCTACCTTCATTGATCTTTTTGGTATTTTTTATAAATGCTCTCTCTCTCCACCTCTGAACTCCCACACAGAGCAGGGAGAGCTGCAGGTTTATATGCAGGAGACCATCTCCCGATTGACAACACATTTATCACTTAATTAATTCGCTGCAACAAATACAAAAACAAACATTCAGCTATGCCATCAAAACAATAACAAAACACACAGCGTTCGCCGACATTTATTTCCATACATAAACACAAAAAAATAAATCATACACAAAATAACCCCATTTGACTGCATTCATAATGAAAGCCCCGTGTTTCCCCCCTCTTGGGGACAAGACTTTTATGTTTGTGACATGTCCCACTGTTAGTGTATATATATATATATATATATATATATATATATATATATATATATATATATATATATATATATATATATATATATATATACACAATTCACACAATTATTGCTTTGAGATTCAGCTTTTATTAGAGAGCTGTTAGAAATCCTCTGTTTAGAAAGATACAGGTTATTAATGCATGTGACAGAGTAGCCGTCTGCCGTGAGGGTGCGTGCATTCGATGCTGAGAAACAGGCTGGCTATAGAGACGGAGGTTGAAGTTGATACGCCCCACAGGTGAACAGTATTTAGTTACATATCAACACACTGAATAGCTTACGTGACACTACCAGCAATGATGGATTGTATTTCTATTTTTACATCAGAAGTGTTCCAATTTGAATATAAGTTGTACTTTTTTGTTTAACTACTATGCACAACTGTGTTTATAGTTATTGGATCTTCTGTTAAAAAAAAAACAAACTACAAACAATAAATTAAACTTTTTATTTTGTAGTCACGTAGCTAATGGCAACTATTTTACAGATATGCTATTAACTATATATATATATATATATATTATAGATAATATATATATATATATATATAATATATATGATATATTTGATCACTATATCCCGTAGTAAAACTATATATTGATGATACTGTCGATGATGATTACGGTGGGTGTCCCACACTTCTTGTTTATTACGGTCCCACCCCCCCCTGACTAAATTTTTGAACAGGTCCGGACTTTTACAGACACCCATCGTATCTGACCTCCTGTTATTATTTATTATTATTATTATTATTATTATTATTGTTATTGTTATTGTTATAATAATAATAATAATAAATAATAATAATAATATATTATTATATATATATACTTTTTATTATTATTCTTATTATTATTATTATTATATTATTATAAATTATTATTATTATTTTATGTAGATAAATTTCATAAAAGAAGCATTTTCTACATCATGTAGGTGTGATTGTTCTTGTTCCCACACGTACAAGGGACTTAGTGTTAGGGTGTGTGTTTGGAGACGGTTTGTTAATATATATATATATATATATATATATATATATATATATATATATAGATATATATAATATATATATATATCTATATATATATATATACGCAATGTGTGGATCCTGGTACTGGTGATATTTTAAACAATTACAGATGGCTGAGTACATGCTGTAATTGACAGCAATATCAGTGCTGGAAAAGTGTTTTGACAGGCTTCTTGGTATGATGATTAATTACCACAAGGCTTCTTTGGGCATTCCAATTTCCTCTTGCTTTCAACTCAGGGCTCTGGGTGATATCTGTACAGAACCTCTTTTTCCTGCCCTATCCAACAGATCAGAAGGGAAAAAGTCAGGTAAACAAGGCCCAGCATGATAAGTCTATGTAACGCCTCTACCCACACTGAATGCTAAATAACATTTTAATTCATGATCAGTGCAAGAGTACCTTTACTTAAGAAAACGCTGCTCACATCATTTTTTTTAACAGAATTTTAACTTCTGATTTATTATTTGTAGGGTTTATCTTGGAAGTTGACAATCACTGGGCAATTCATTAATCACCGTTTTATTCATTTGCTGTAAAATAGCTCTTGATATAAATATGAATAAAACAAGGGCAGTTTATCATCATCGTGTGAAAAAAATAGTGAGTTCAGAGTTGCATGATGAAGTAAGTAATTATTTCAGGATCTGCTATAGCATTTTTGCTTTTGTTTATACATAGAGCAAAAAAAAAAAAAAAAAAAAAAAACTCTGTTCTCTATCACAAGGTTACAGGGACATGTACACAAGTAGTAATTATGCAGTTAAGTGAACTATATACCAGGCATAAGAGGCATAAGCTTTGGAATTGTGAATTTAACCATGTCATCTGTTGCATTCTGTTAAGTGAAGTAATTAAAAAAAAGTCAATTATGGGCATAGCACAGATGGTAACCAAGTGGGTGCTACTATATGTATGAGGACTGTTTGAGTGTGTGTGTGTGTCTATATATATATATATATATATATATATATATATATATATATATATATATATATATATATATATATATTATACTTGGTTTACTACCAATATACCGCAATTGTGCTGATCGTGAAACTGTAGTCTGATCATGTGATTATCCAATAATCCATAAGAGATTAAAAAGCACACTGAAAGCTTTTCATTGAACTGAGTGTGAATAATCCTGTTTTGGTGCTTGCCTTGCCATTGGCAATTCAGTTCAGCTGTCCACACTGGAAAATATGTCAGTTAAACAGTGGATTCCCTTTGTGGTGCAAAAGATCCTACATTTGCCACATAGCTCAGATATAACTATTGAAATAACCAATAGATAAGATCAAAAAAGAATTGGCTTCCACAGAACCAGGGATGAAGGATATATATATATATATATATATATATATATATATATATATATATATATATATATAGTATATATATAGATATAGATATAATATATATCCTTCATCCCTGGTTCTGTGGAAGCCAATTCTTATTTGCCTGTCTGGAGTAGTAAAACATTGTAAATTTTTTTTTTTTAATCACAAACACTGAAACATACTGCGCTATATACAAAACAGCTCAGTCCACCTAAGTGTTAAGGAGCAGCTGATCAGAAGCACTCGCCAAAGTAGCTGGGTAAACCCTGTTGACCTTAACCTTGGATGTCTCCATCACAACAATGCGTTTAGCCAACACCAGGAGGGTTTAGGACAGCCAGGTAGTAAAACATTGTAAATTGTGGATGTCCCTGTGTGCCATAATTCAGGATGCTGAATGAACGATGTCCAGTTTTCTAAACACTAAACTACCATTCTTAAAGGGTAAGTAGCAGGGTTCTGAAATATTTAATGTTGTACATCCCCACATGTTGCTACACTGTTTAAATAACATTTCTTTTAATTGTTAACATCCTGACAACTTTTTACACTTACAACTTTAAAGTCTGTTTCAGAACACTTCTCAAAATGTCCACTGTAGAACACTCAGATTTGAGATCTTTCCTCTAAATCACTGATGGAATTAAAAAAAAAAAAAAAAAAAAGTGCTGTCTTTTCTTTTCGGTATCACATCATGGAGAGTTATTGCTGTGTTACCTGTTTAACAATGTGGGCAGTAATCCTAACACTATCGGTGCACTAAAGCAGTCATTAAGAAAAGAGCTTCAGACCAATCTTCAACCTCAGGTCAACCTGTAATTGAGTCGACGGGGTTCAAGATGTTGACCATGAAACAGCTGTTGCAGTCAATCAGGACAGGCGATTGGTTCACCACGGTAAAGGATGCGTATTTTCACATCCCAATAAGACCATGGCACAGGAGGTACCTGAGGTTCGCTTTCAAAAGGAACAGCGTACAAGTTCTGTGTACTGCCATTTGGCCTCTCTCTAGCTCCCTGTGCCTTCTCATAGTTCATAGAGGCTATTCTGGCCCCATTAAGAAACAGAGGCATCAGAGTGCTCAATTACCTGGACGACGGGTTCATTTGTGCCCAATCTCCAGCACAGGCAGAGGCCCACACGTCCACTCTGTCAGGTGACAGGGTGCAGAGAATAGCTGCCTGTCTGGAGCTTTTTCAGCTCATCAGAGTGCTTAAGGTAGTGACGTTCCAGACCCTTCCTTTGGGTCCCCTGCATATGTGCCCTCTCCAAGCCTGGTTCAACAGCAGGATTTTTCAGCCCTCATTCAACCATGGCCGCCTAGAGACATTGTCTCACCATTGTCTAAGGGCACTCTCTTGGTGGACATAGCCTGCCCATCTCTGCTTAGGCATAGTGCTGGGCAGTGTCACCAGAAGGGAGGCCATCACCATGGACACGTCCAGCCTGGAGCATTGTGTGGAATGGCAGGGGGGCAAGGGGGTGTGGTAACCCACCTTGGCAAGGTCTCCATCTAACTGTTTTGGAACTGCAGGCCTTGCAGAATTTTCGGTAGGCAGTTCAAGGGAGACACGTCCTTGTCCAGACGGACAACACTACCGTAATGGCTTATATAAGCCACCAGAGTGGCCTCGGGTCTTGCAGTCTCATCGCATGGCCCACAAGCTTTTACTCTGTGCACACGATCACCTCTCACTGTGGTTGGTACACCTACCCGGGGAGATAAACTGGGCTGTGGACCTCTCTAGGGGAGCTCCTAGCATTTCAGAATGGAGGCTTCACACCAAGCTGGTGAGCCTCATTTTGGGAGACTTTCGGGAGAGCACAGATAGATCTCTTTACCTCCCAAGAATCGACCCACTGTCCCCTCTGGTTCTCCATAACAGGAGCCGGGGACCCGATGGCGATGGATACCTTGGCACACCAGTGACCGAGGCAAACATTATACTCTTTCCCACCGCTCCGCTGTGTCTGGAGAAAATTAGGCAGGACCGGGCCAGGGTGCTTTTAGTAGCCCCTTATTGGCCTAGGAGATTGTGGTTTTCAGCTCTGATGCAGCTCCTGAGTGACCAGCCATGGAGCTTGCCAAAACGCTGTGACCTGCTCAGTTAGGCGAGGGGGACACTGGCATCTCAATCTGTGTCTGGCCCCCGAACAACTGCATTTGAGCAGTCTGGGGCTTTACGATAGGGATATTAACAATCTGCAAAATGTCAGAGCATCATCCACGAGTTCCCAGTATGGTATTTCAGACGTGGTGCTTGCCTTGGGGTTTTGACCCCAGGACATGTCCCATGGCAGTTATACAACAATTTTTTCAGGACATATTTGATGAGAAGAAATCCCCCTCTACATCATAGGTCCATCTGGCAGCTATTTCAGCTTGCCATGTTAAAATTGATTCAGTCTACCCAAGAGCTAATTTCCTGGCTGGGCAATTTTTGAGAGGAGCTTGGTGGCTTCAGCCATCTTTGAAGGATATTTTTCCTCACTGGAGGCTTAACATAGAGCTTGAGGCACTCATGAAGACTCAATTTGAGCCCATGCATTTAAGCTGAAATTTTTATCACTTAAAGCGGATTTCTTGCATGCAATCACCTCCGCTAAGCGGGTGAGTAAAATGCAAGCATTTGATTGCGAAATCTGCTTAATTTTTGCAGAAGCCAAGACAAAGGTTACATTTCGGACCAATCCTGCTTTTTGGCAAAAACTACCTCGGCATTCCACATCAACCAATCTGTGGAACTGGAGAATTTCCATCCATCTCCTTTCTAATCTGGGAGTGACAGCTCCATGTGCTCTGCCCTGTGCGGGCATTAGCATATTATGTGGACAGAACACAGAGTTGAAGGCTGTCTTGGTAAATCTGTTATGGTAAATCCCTATCTAAGCAGAGGCTATCTAAATGGATAATAGACACACTCAGGACTGCATATGAGCAAGCTAACTTGCCCCCTCCAGAAATGCTCACTGCCCATTCCACCAAGGGCAAGGCAACTTCATGGGCTTTCTTCCAGGATGCATCTCTCAAAGACAATTGCAATGCAGCGGTCTGAGCTACTCCCCATACCGTTACAAGGTTCTATCAACTAAATGTCTCGGATCCACAAAACCCTGGCTTTGGAACTCGAGTACTGAGGGCAGCTTTAGGGTCAGCTCTTACAACATAATTTGAGTTGAGTTTCTCCCTCAATTTTCTTGCCCTATCGGTCAAGGTATTCTTTGGCAATATTGCTTTGAGACAGCTTTGGTACACTTACCCATGAGGTAATGGTTACATTTTGTACTTGATAGGGAAAGTTAGGTAATAATTATTATCATAACCCTGGTTCCCTGAAACAGAAGTAACCATTAACCTTCAAGGTCGCTGCATCCATGATTGCAGCATATAGTGCCTGAAAGAAAAATGATGCTGGCATCTGTGCATGCAGTCTTCTTATGCCTTCTGGGGCGGGTATGACTGCGTCACAGTTGCTGACGTGCAGCTTTGGTATAATTTTATTCAGGTTCGGGGTATTCACAAGGGAAATACTCATACAGTAATGGTTACATTTCTATATAAGGGAACCAGGGTTATGATAATATTATAACTATTTTATACATTGTTACTAAATAATAAATAACAGGAATCATTTAAAAAAAGAGTTCTGATTCATTGATCTTCATAATATTTCAGTATTGTAGTAGAAATGTTATGATATGGTAAAAGTTGTCTGTGTTTAGCCTTTATTAAAGGTTAACTGTACAGCTTTTTGGGTCAGTATTCAAGGCAGGACAACATAAATATATTCATTTACCCTTACACACACCTATGGTAACTACTGGTATTTTAGTTTATTTTACTTTTAATCAATCTGTATATTAAGGTTGTGTTGATACTCTATTCAAACTAATTACCTTTAACACATCTATTTATTAATGTGTTGATTTCAAAACAAGATAACTGCCTTAACAATTGTGTACCAATTAACGTCAATTGATGGCTTTAAAAGCCGATTGTAAGCAAATTGTCTGTCATCTGGGACGCTGACATCTCTACTGGGGATCTAAACTGACAATGAAAAGATATTCAAAATTAGCAAATACACCGATTTGTCAAAAAAATATGGAGGGGAGAAAAAAGGCAGAAGGCTAGGGGTCCCCTTAAGCCCGCAGCAGCAGTAGAATCTTATTGTATTCTGACAACATTTTTCATATTTTAACATGTTACCCAATTTAGCTTTAGCTAATTTAAATGCATTTTCTTCACTAGCCAGTAGAAAAAAGAAAACAGTAGTCCATCACAGTTTATTTTAAGAAATGTAATGGTTACACACTGACAGTGTATGTTTAAAAATGCTCTGTATACAACATTTTGATTTCAAGTCACTTTAACATACTTTGCTTTAAACATTTTCTGAACAAAGTTGTTAAGGCAGGAGAAAGGCAGACAAAAAATGAGGCACATTCCTATCGACTTAATTTCAGTAAATGCCAACAAAATAATAATTACACTTCAAAGAAACAAACAGTACTCTAAATAAACTTTTTAAAAAAAATAAATCAATCAATACGCATCCACTACATCCTTCTAAACCGCGCTTCGTTCCTTTTACTTGTCAGTATTAGCATCCGAGGTCAATGTGGGATTAGTTGAAACAGGCAAAGGGGAGGGGAGGCAAGCCAGCTGAAGAAATGGTAGAATATGATAGGCTAATAGACATGCTAATCATAACTACAGAGGAGAGCACATCTGAGTCCTCCGAACGTACAGAGGTTACTGAGTGGAGAATTTGGATTGGGCAGCTGCCTCTACATATTACATATAAAAAGTAGTAGGCAGTGCCTCTTCAGTATTTTTAGTTTTTCTCATTAAAGTTCAATGACTGTGTTTAAAACAAATGGAGGTAGCGCGCTATGCTACTGAAATCTCAACAAAAATGAACAAACAAAAGAAGCCCCACCCAAATAGTGAGGTTTTCAAACAAACATTTCAGGAGCATGTGTCTCTCTCCCAGGTTCTCTTGCTCAATTGAGTTCTTTAGCTCCTTTAAATACCATGTGGCCAGGGTTGATTGAGAACTAATATATCAATCAACACCTGGCTACATTCTGCACATGTATTTGGCAGGGATAGGAATTAACCCTATCTCTGCCAACCACCACCACACACACCCAAAACAGCCACGGCTGGAATCTTAATTCCCAGCCGTGCCATATCTAATGTAAAGACAGTCTCAATATACTAATTTTAATATTTGTTGCATCTTCTGAGCGAGATCTCTAGCATTATACATTGCGAGAGTCATGCTACATTGTTAAAATAATTAGCAGGAGTAGAGTTGTGGTTTGCTGCAGCCCGGAGGATAATGACTATGCATGCAAGGGTGCAGATGCAACAAGTTTTAGCACCTATTAATTAGAAAATGTACTTCGTTGTAGTCACTATGCCACTCCCAAGATGGTAATAGGGGGAATAGGAATCCTCGTAAGATTCTTTTTTATTGAGCAAGGACTTATAAAATTACCAGCACCTCTCCCAAGCACATGACCAAGAGACCAATTAAAAGTTCACAAAAAAGTTTTAGCACAAAGAGAAACTATTTAATTTAACAGTAATATTTTCAATGTAGAAGCAATGATTTAAATGTATCAGCAACTGTTTCAATTCAGCAACAGTCAGGTGACAAGTAAAAAGGCTCAGCCCTTAGCAGCAGTGAGTACTACAAAACACAATCAAACCAAAATAAACATCAAATGTGAAACAAACACAAATCAAATATTATCAGTGAAAATAAAGTAAAAATAAACAAATAAAACAGCAACCAAATCTCAAATATGTATTCACACAATCCAAAAATATAAAGTACACTAATACTAAAAATAATTAACTAACACCAAGCAACTGGTACTGGCTATCACATTAACAAACTGTCTATCAGAAACAATGCACAGTAGTAATACAATCGCGACAAAAGTTTAAAATAAGCAATTCATTGTTGTTGCAATAAACATAAAATAGTTACACACAACTAAAAACACATACACGATACAGATTGCCCTAACACGGAACGTGGAGGGTAAGGCTTTTTAGTAATGCTTTGAATTTAGTATGTATCTAATCTATACAGAATACTTCAGCTGTGGATCTCCTAGGTTACAAAATAGCACAACCACCACAATCAGAGAGAACGTTAGGTTACATAGGTAACCATGGTTCTATGAGTAGTCGCAGCTCCCTCCTCTTTCACTGTTGGGATATGCGCTAGTCACATGCCGAATAACTGAGCTTTCAATATCAAAGCTGCCAAAGGCCACACCCCAGTGGTGACGTACTTCCCCTATAAGTAGTGATGCCTCAGGGAGCTCTTCCTCTTTTCTCATAGAATGCCTGATGGCATCCTGTGTGACCGTGAGTTGAAGGGGAGGGAGCTGCTCCCACTCACAGAACCATGGTTACCTATGTGACCTAATGTTCTATTTCATCGTCGCAGCTCCATCCCCTTTCACTGTTGGGATAGCAATACCCAAGTTGTCACGGGGGAAGGAGGAAAGCAGCAAACGGCGGTTGCATGAGCCACTTCATGGCATAAGAGTCGAGGAAGCCTGCACCCTGCCGGGGCCCTCGTGCCCAATGTAGGCTTACCCGATCTCGCCACATTAAGGTGATAGATCCGGGTAAAGTCTTTGTCCGATCAATGTTAGTTCTCAATGCCTGAACTGGGCAGAGCAAATTAAGCTTCCGATCCTCCTCCATGGAAAATGGAGGAGGCTGGAAGGCTTCCAGCTCCACCGTCTGGTTTAAGGTGACTTCAGAGATCACTTTTGGGAGAAAGGCTGAGTTCATCCGTAAGGATACCCTATGCCCTCGTCCTGGAAGCGGCAACAGGAAGGGTCCACTGAGAGGGCCCGCAGTTCACTGATGTTCTTTGCAGACGTGATAGCGAGCAGGAAGGCCGCCTTCATTAACACGAATTTCATGTCTGCTGATGGCAAAGACTCATATGGAGCCTTAGATAGAGCCTCAAGCACCACATCTAGGAGCCAGTCCGGCACTATCTCCCACCGTGGTGGTCGCAACCGCCGAGCCCTCTTAAGGAAACTTGTCGCCAGGACATGAGCACCTGGGGTGACTGAATCCACTGGCAGGTGGCACGCAGAAATCGCTGTCAGGAAGACCTTTAGGGTGGACGGGGCCATCCCCTGTTCAAGAGGCCCTGAAGGAATTGCAGAATAACTGCCATGGGCAAGACTTAGGATTGTGACCCCCAGCGCTCACACCAGGTCAGGAATGTCCTCTATTGATACGTGTACAATGACCATGTTGAGGGTGCACTGGAATTCTGCAATGTCTCTACCACTGCCCTTGACAGCCCTAGAGCTTTGAGGTGTTCCCGCTCAGGGGCCAGACCCAGAGCTGAAGCTGGCCCAGGTCCGGGTGCCAGAGAGCGCAAAGAAGCGTAAAGTGGGACGTCCACCAAGCACGGGCCAGTGCGTCTACACCGAGTGGACGGCGGGCAATGGGTTGTCTCTGCCAAGGTGAAGAGATTGACCTCTGCCCTGCTGAATCTTGCCCATATGCCCTCCACCACCTGAGGGTGGAGGTGCCATTCTCCTGGGGGCGGGACTGTTCCAGACAGCAAATCTGCCGCTGAGTTCTGCACTCCTGGAAGGTGGACTGCTCGTAAAGATAGGAACTTCATCTGAGCCCAGAGAAGTAGTGAGGCAGCCATCCGGCACAGCCGTTTTGAGCGAAGTCCACCTTGGTGGTTGACATACGCCACGACTGTCCTGTTGGCCGATTAGACAAGGACTCCTCCGCCGCAACACACCTCTCCCCAGCCTCCCATAGATGGAGAGGGGAGTCCCACCAGCGGAGGGCAGACCGACATCTGCAGGCCACCGTCAGCTGACTGTATCTGTCCCTCTCGGGGTGGAGGCCAAAAGAATTCACCCAGGTCTAGAGGGGGTGCATGTGAAGGAGACCAAGAGGATGGGTGACTGTAGATGTGGCCATTAGGCCCAGCAATGTCTGACACAGCACCAATGGCACAGATGTCCCTAGCTGAAAGTGGGACACACATACTCAGAGGGTCGTGACTCTGTCTTCCAACAGGTACACCCTCATGGTGTGGGAATCCAGTCAGAGCCCCAAAAAATGTGTCACTTGTTCGGAAACGAGTTGACTCTTCGTCTCGTTGAGCGAGAGGCCCAACCTTATTTTGTGTTCCACCACTGCCGACGTGTCGGCAATGGTGCTCTCCTGTGACTGGAACAAAATCAACCAGTCGTCCAGATAGTTTAGGGGACCCAGGAGGGCATCTATGCACTTGATGAAAGTGCGCGGCGCCAAGGAGAGACCGAGCGGCAGAACACAGAAATTGTACACTTCGCTCTGGAATGCAAAGCTAAGGTATTTCCTGTGACCGGGACTGATGGGTACGTGGAAATACGTGTCCCTTAAGTCCAAGGTTGAAAACCAGTCATCTCGTCGGACAGACTGGAAAATATGCCAATGTGTGAGCATCGAAAAACGTTTCTTCCTCCAGAAGCGATTGAGGCCCCTTAAGTCCAGGATAGGAAGGAGACCTCCACCCTTCTTGGGGATCAGAAAATGTGATGTACAGCTTCCCCAATACTCCAGAAAACTGTCCTACACCCTTTCTGAACTCAACTGCCTCAGTTTACAGAAAAAGGAGCAGGAAGGCCTTTTTTCCAGTGTTTTTTAAGCTTTGCTGAACTCAACCACAACAGTTACAAACTAACCGAGAGGAGCAGGAGAGAGCCTTCCTGTACTCAATTTCAGTGATATTAACTAATCACGAAAGAGTAGCTCAAGCACAGTGAGCAAGAGGGTTTTTTTTTTTTTTTCTGAATATATTATTATTATTGTACCTTTCCTGAACTCAACCTCAGTGGCCAGCTAACTGAGAAGGAGCAGGAGGACGATTCCCTGTACTCTACCTCAGTGATTAATTATACTAATCAAGATGGAGCAGGTAGGTCTTCTGCAGTATCCTAACCGTCCCTGAACTCAGACCCAGTGACCAGAACTAATCAAGCAGGAGCAGGGAGGGGATAGCGAACCACAGCTAAAGCATGCAAGCACAGTTATAGCCTAATACACACGCTGCACTTATAAGTGCAGCATCCACTCTATCTGAACTCAACCACCTTATATGAACTAATCTAGAGGGAGCAGGGGGAAAGGGATACTTACAGACAACAACAGAAACTCGAACTGCCAAACCTTCAGTGTTGTTTTTTTTTTTGTTAATCGCCTTGTAAACACAAGCAAAATGTATTGGGTGCTACAGGAACGCCAGCTTCCTAGCACTGAAAACAGTCTGGACTAGCAACAGTACACACAGCTCAGGTTTTTTGAGACCGCTATGAAAAGCGAAAAGAGGAAGAGCTCCCCGAGGCGTCACTACTTATAGGGGAAGTATGTCACCGCGGGGGCGTGGCCTTTGGCAGGTTTGGTATTGAAAGCTCAGTGATTCGGCGTGTGACTAGCGCATATCCCAACAGTGAAAGGGGAGGGAGCTGCGACCATGAAATAGAACGTCTCAATGCAATTAAACAGAAACCGGTTTTCAAGCACTCGCCATAAAGCAAACGAATAGTCCTTGCGTCTCCCACTGCTTCCACACTCCGTTCACAAAGAAAACTGCTCCTGAGATGGGGGTTGACTCAGTTTACATACTTTTTGCCTACAAAGAGAAAACAATTAAAACACTTAACAAGCCTGTGTTCTCAAATGGCCCTTAAGTTCGTCAAGGTATAATATGCATTTAGTAGAAATGGGTTCTACACAAGAACCAAAATAACATTGTTTTTGGTAAATGTAAATGTCATCTGTACAATGCATTACTGTTATATATATAAAACAAAGGCAGTTTAATCCCATCCGAATCTATAGTAGGGCCACCACCACCCCCAAATAAAAAATGCGTTTCTATCAAAAAGCTTTTCATAATCATACATGAGTAGCCACTCACTAAACCGAATATCTGTCTGACATTGGGAGGTGTCCGGTTTAAAAAAAAAAACAAAAACCCAAATTGCACTCATCCAGTTATAGTGCTCAATGTATAAAACTTTGCACTGAAATAACACTAATGTGTTTTGGGTAAACAACATATTACATTATGAAACAAATATATAAATCTGTACAGAATGCCTATACAGTATACAGTAGAGTAATAAAATGAAATGAGTACTATGGTAACACATTGGTAACACATTGCACACATTGGTGTAATGCGAATAAGAATATTTTAAATTGAAACTAAATTATCTTAAGCATTTTAATATTATTATTATTATTATTATTATTATTATTATTATTATTATTATTATTATTATTATTATTATTATTAACTTGCCATCCTAGACAATTAACACAAAATAGATCATGGTGCCACATTGACAAGTTATGATACTTACAGTATAGTCAATGCTCGTTAATACAAATTTCAAGTTAATAGCAACAAAATTTGCATTACACCACTTATTCGTATTGTCAAGATTAGTCTATAAGCAAAATGTATACTGTCCATTTTTAAGTTAGTCAGTGGTGTAGTGCTAAATTGTGCACAATTACAAACCACCTGCACATTAATAGAATAGGTGTGTTTCCTATACAGATGCTCAGAATGAGCTGGAGGGGTTAGCGGCACATGTGTGCAGTCTATTAAATAGGGAAAAATAGGTATTTCGCTGTTCGTCTCATAAATTGAGCACAACTGGCAATGCACAAGAAAAGACGGCCTGGGAAATGCCAGTAACAATTGCAACTGTTTAAAACATGCTTTCAAAAGTTCTTAAAACATTGATGCAATTGTGTCACAATTGTCTGCAGCTTTTGTACATCTCATTACATTATTTGAGAACCCTCATTTGCACTTCACACCCTTTTTGAGAACTTATGTAGGTGCGCCCATAACTACATATTCATCTGAGTTTGAATGGCAAATAAACTGCTGCCACAAAGCCTTCCCTAAAAAGTCGCTAATAGTATTGAGCTTGTTTAGTACATTTCACCCAAGACTTCTGACTCATTGGCAACTGGATTGCAACTATTGCGACAGGCGCAACACTTTAGTACATCTACCACTAAGTATCATTTTAGTCTGATTACCTTCAATCGAAATAACTAAGAAACATATAAATTCAGCAAAATCAGCCTCCATGTCCCTAAAACCCTAATCATCTTTATTCTCTAGATTATACAATATAATTCCATTCCACATATGAATACTATGTTATCCAGATCCAGAACAGTCACTGGCATCATCTTATTGCCAGAACAACAGGCAGATTAAAGATAGAGATCAATCACAGAGATGGCCACGTTTTCAATTCAAAATGAGCCTTGGTAGTAGCTATAAAAGGATATTGAGAGGCTGTGCAGTCTACTGACAGTGAGATACTTGGAGAAAAATCAATACGGACCGCTGATTCACAAACTCATACCAGTATTTTCGAACTGATTGCAAGTTTGTTTTCCAACTTGCTCCCAGTGGCATACAGAAAAACAAAAGGGAAAGTAATTTGGGGGAAAAAATAAGCACTGTTAAAATCAACACACATTAAAAAGAAAGGTGAGCGATAACTTCAAAAGACGATATTTTCCATTTTTGTAATACAACATGACAGGTTTATAAAACTTGCCACTTGCTGTTTAGACAGGGCTCATAATTGATTCAGGTGACGGTAACTAATGGCAAATTTACCTTAAAAAAAAAAAAAATTAGTGAAGGGATGACTGTGTTACTGAAATGGAAATAAAACTTTATTCCCCAGTGTGGCTGAGCTCCATGCATGGATGTGCACTAACAGGAAAGGGGGCTCTCATTGAGATTCCCAGGGCCTTTCGTTCCTCCGACAGAAAAAATGCATCTCTCTTTCGTTTTGCAAAGGTAATGAGGAGGTAATGAGGCTTGACTTGATTTTTTTCAGCACTCTATTCCACTCCATCCACAACAGGTTCCCATAGGACCAGAGTGAGATGTTGGATTTCTATAAAAGCTGTGCTGATAGATGGTTGCAGGAGGTGAGCCGCACTGTTTGGGTTTTGATTCACTTCACGTAAGAGGGGGTGGAGGCCAGTGCTTGGGGGTTGTGGTGTATGCCAGACACTTTAAGCAGAGTCAGTTTGGCCTGAGTTTCCTCTGAATAATGAAATTTGATGTTATGTAGGTCTCACTGGACTTGCTGACTGTTTATTTTCTCACTTTGCAGATACTAAAATCTGACCCCTCTGTGCCACCTTTTCTTCTGTTTTCCCCCAGGATGTGACATTTTGATAACAAGGACTCGATTTCTTCATGAATGACCTTGTGCTCAGGTAGCGAGCCACAAAGACGGATTTTGTCCAATGCAATTACAGTTTAAGGCAGGTTTAATGAAGAGCATCGTAAGGGGAGCTTCTAAAGACCATTACAGCTGCTATGTGACTACATGATAATACTGCTAGATGACGCTTCCCTCTTCCCTCCTCCCCCCGATCCACAGGTGGCAATGGCAGGGGGGGGGGGGTGGTGGGGGTTTTTAAAAAAAGTACTACTCCATTAGACAGCCGAGCTCTGTTAGATCATTAGTCTAATTTAAGCTGAAAGGTCTTTGTTTTCAGTTGGATTGGGGGTTGAGAAGGGACCTTGGGCATTTTACTGGCGAGCTTGTTGAGATTTGATTGCCTTTGTTGTGGTAATCTGAAATTAATTTTCACTTAAACCCATCTTTCTTCTAGGCTCAATTTAAAACAGTGTTATAATTATGTGCCCTGCATGAAACTGAGAACTGGTACTGATAAGACAAGGCTGAATATTTTAATTCCCCAGGTACTAAGAGCCTTTTTTCCTACTTATCTCGCAAGGTAATACAATAAAATGTTCCCATACACAGCCTTATGGGAAAGGTATTTGCCTGAGGGGAAACAGTAATAAATGATGTATTGCTACACGTTTACTCATGTACTTTCTCAGTAGGTCATCTTTCTTTTAAAACGATGTAAAACTTCTGTTAATAGTAACAAATACAGTTTGTGCAGGATGAAAAAAATAGACATCATGTGTTTTATTCTGTGCTGACAGCTCTTTAAGAGGCTTTATTTCATAAGTACATTTTTATAGATATTAAAAACTATTAAAGACTGCCTGCTAATATCTGTAATTAATCTCAGCGGTGCATCTCCCTTGTTCTCCATGTGAGCTTTAACATCCTTATCAGCATTCTTTTAGTTTTATCCTAGATCAGTGTTTGTGGTAGGGAAGCTTGTTAACTAGACTGGGCCTACCTTTTGTGATATCCTTTGGAGCTGTGGTGTACAAATGGGCCACCAAGGCCATTGCCCTGGGCAGAAATTATTTTAGTCCTCTTCGGGCTTAGATTTGGTTGACTAGGCATGAAGCCACATTGCCAATTCATAAAATGACAGAGCTGCATATGTGTTTTATATATATATATATATATATATATATATATATATATATATATATATATATATATATATATATATATACACACACACACACACACACACACACAGTACTGTGTAAAAGTTTTAGGCAGGTGTGAAAAAATGCTGTAAAATAAGAATGCTTTCAAAAATAGACATGTTAATAGTTTATATTTATCAACTAACAAAATGCAAAGTAAGTGAACAGAAGAAAAATCTACATCAAATCAATATTTGGTGTGACCACCCTTTGCCTTCAAAACAGCATCAATTCTTCTAGGTACACTTGCACACAGTTTTTGAAGGAACTTGGCAGGTAGGTTGGCCCAAACATCTTGGAGAACTAACCACAGTTCTTCTGTGGATTTAGGCAGCCTCAGTTGTTTCTCTCTCTTCATGTAATCCCAGACAGACTCGATGATGTTGAGATCAGGGCTCTGTGGGGGCCATACCATCACTTCCAGGACTCCTTGTTCTTCTTTACGCTGAAGATAGTTCTTAATGACTTTTGCTGTATGTTTGGGGTCGTTGTCATGATGCAGAATAAATTTGGGGCCAATCAGATGCCTCCCTGACGGTATTGCATGATGGATAAGTATCTGCCTGTACTTCTCAGCATTGAGGAGACCATTAATTCTGACCAAATCCCCAACTCCATTTGCAGAAATGCAGCCCCAAACTTGCAAGGAACCTCCACCATGCTTCACTGTTGCCTGCAGACACTCATTCGTGTACCGCTCTCCAGCCCTTCGGTGAACAAACTGCCTTCTGCTACAGCCAAATATTTCAAATTTTGACTCATCAGTCCAGAGCACCTGCTGCCATTTTTCTGCACCCCAGTTCCTGTGTTTTCGTGCATAGTTGAGTCACTTGGCCTTGTTTCCACGTCGGAGGTATGGCTTTTTGGCCGCAAGTCTTCCATGAAGGCCACTTCTGACCAGACTTCTCCAGACAGTAGATGGGTGTACCAGGGTCCCACTGTTTTCTGCCAATTCTGAGCTGATGGCACTGCTGGACACCTTCTGATTGTGAAGGGAAGTAAGCATGATGTGTCTTTCATCTGCTGCAGTAAGTTTCCTTGGCCGACCACTGCGTCTACGGTCCTCAGTGTTGTCCGTTTCTTTGTGCTTCTTCAAAAGAGCTTGGACAGCACATCTGGAAACCCCTGTCTGCCTTGAAATTTCTGCCTGGGAGAGACCTTGCTGATGCAATATAACTACCTTGTGTCTTGTTGCTGTGCTCAGTCTTGCCATGGTGTATGACTTTTGACAGTAAACTGTCTTCAGCAACCTCACCTTGTTAGCTGATTTTGTCTGTTCCTCACCCAGTTTTATTCCTCCTACACAGCTGTTTCTGTTTCTGTTAATGATTGTGTTTCAGCCTACATATTGCATTGATGAACATTAGCACCTGTTTGGTATAATTGTTTAATCATACACCTGACTATATGCCTACAAAATACCTGACTTTGTGCAAGTGTACCTAGAACAATTGATGCTGTTTTGAAGGCAAAGGGTGGTTACACCAAATATGGATTTGATTTAGATTTTTCTCCTGTTTACTCACTTTGCATTTAGTTAATTGATAAATATAATCTATTAACATGTCTATTTTTGAAAGCATTCTTACTTTACAGTGTTTTTTCACTAAAACTAAAACTTAAAACTTTTGCACAGTACTGTGTATATATATATATATATATATATATATATATATATATATATATATATATATATATATATATATATATATTCGGGCTTGCTATTTTATTCTTAGAGGAAGTGGCTTAATATGTCATCTGTTTAATTGATTTAATTTTTTCTTGTCTTGAGTCTTACGTGCAAGCACATATCATCATAATACAGTAAGGTAAATGTAAAAAAACAAACAAAAAAAATGTTAAGCCACTTACCGCAGAATATGAAAAGATGCAAGATGCAATTGTTTATTTTTACAAAGTGCAATTGAGTTGATAGATGGTGTTTTAAATTTAAGGCTTCCTACTTAGACCACCAGAATTTCCAATCAGCTTAGCTACTAAAAACCAGGAAAGAAGCAACATGAAACAGAACCTTTATATTAAACCCTAGAACACAAACTCTTGATATGTCTTGATGTGTGCTTGCATATACTGCATTTCTTATTACATTATTTCTAGACATAAAGCCTTTTATCATATTTTTGTTGCCTCAGCCCCAGTGTGATTTTTGTAACCCTTCTGTCTCAAAACATTCAGATAGCTGCAAGGTAAAAAGTAGAGTATTGCACTTTTCACATCAAGGTGAATGAAGCATCGTTGATCAGTGTGACCACACACAGTGTAACATATTTTCTTACCTTTATTTTTAATTTGTGTTTTCCTTTCCACTTGCTATAGACTTTATCTCTACTCATTCAATCATGCTGGCACATTAGGGTCACTCACTGACAAGCAGCCCAGGCTTAGGCATTCTCTAAAACAGCCTTCTCCAAATAAAGCATCCCTGGTCCAGTTTCTTTAATGATAACATCTCCTGATCTCATTATTGATTGCCTGCTTTCAGAGCTTTTGTTTCCTGGAAGTTTGATATGGGACATCAGAGGTGACAAAAGATTGACACTGGGTCCTCTAAATTAAATGATTGCCTATTAGATCACTGTCAAATAAGGTGAGGCTGAAGTGTTTGGCAACAGTAAAAGCAGCACCCTACTTAATCTGTTCTCTCATCTTCAAACTGTTGTGAACCCTCCCAAGAAATTTTCTGTTCAGGCCATTGATTTTTATCACCTTAGATGCCTCTATGAAGGATTACTTTTTTAGAGAATAAAGCTACTTTTCTTTCACTTGAAACCAGTGGGTTGCTTCAACTGAATGAAAGAAACGACTTCAATAAAATGCGAATATGTGTAAACACTTTTGGGGTTTTTAGAATAGAATAAAACACTGTTAAATTACTTAAAGAGCTAAATTAAAGAGCTTTAAATTTGTATTAACTTGTTGTTGTTAACTGCTTACTTCAGGGGACATTTAAGTATATGTATACACATTAGACCTAAATTGGCAGAAACATTTTTTCCCTTCTTGTATTGCTTCTTACTGAACTGTATTCTATGATTCTCTAGGTTAGGTGTACAAATTAACCCCTTTGCTGCAGTCTCCTAACACAGTAACTATTTGAAGGGTAGCAGTGTTGTTTACCACAGACCTAATGTAGCTTAAGTTCCTGGGCTACAGTGGTTGAACACTTGAGTATTGTCTTAATATTTGGAAGATCACTGTATTGTAGGTGTTTCATTACCAGTGTTGCCCAGTAAACTAATGATAATTTCACTGCCACATTGTTTAACCTGTTTGCATCTGACACAAGCTGTTTTCTATGATCAGTTCAGTTAACCATTTCACTGCTGTCTTGTTTTAATCACTGTCCATAGCAATGTTCCAGATCTTTTTCACATATTCATATTTACAAACTTTTCCTTCAGTCTGCCATTCCCTTTACACAATGCCCCTGAGGATGTTTTTTTTTTTTTTATTTTATTTTATTTTTATTTTTTCCTGAAAAAAACAAAACAAAAAATTCTGGTTGAGCAAGTAATTATTATAATTACATACTTGTGCTATTTGGTTTAAAACTTTATTAGCATGCTTTCTTTCACATCTGAAATATACATCAAGATAAATTAATGGAACATTAACTATATATTTTATACTTTTATTTATTTATTTATTTATTTATTTATTTATTTATTGCTAAAATGCATTGGTCTCTGCAGTTTGGACCACTATGCTGCAGTGTCCTTTAAAATAGAAAGCGGTTTCACTGTCCTTCATCAGAAGAATTGGAGCTTTCATGCTTGGAATTGCTGTATGAAATACAACTTTCTTAGTGGGTTTTGGCTTTTTGTGAAGCAGACTACATGTCACTGAAGGAAGTCATCCCTCACAGGGCAGACAGATCTGCCTAGTGGTGGGACAGTGACATTTGATACACTATTGTGGACAACTGGAGTTGTTTTAGAAATCTTTAAAGTGAGGGTGATATTTTCCTGAAGCTGAGAAGAAATTGGGTGGAGAATAGGGTCATTTGTTTTTACATGCACTGTTATTGATTGAGTACGGTACCATTAGATTTTACATTTCATTAAATCATCTGTTTTCACATGCAAGTAATTATTTCTTTGTCCATCAAACCCTTTCAGAAATGTACAGACCGGTACTTAAATACTTAATTAAAATGCTCATATTTATTGAATCTCAGTTTATTGAATAGCACACCTGTAGTTTTCAAAGACTGAAGAAGGAATTAAGTTGCTTGTTTTGTCTGGCATTGTCAGTTTTTGCTATCCGCCACATGTTTACTAGACCCTTTTAACTATAAGGTAGCAAGTAATACAGACCCCATACTTTTATGCCTGTCATGATTACAGTGTCTAAGGCCACGTGGTGCGGAGTTGTCATGATTGTAGATTGCGTGTGTTTATATAGATTTACTGTCACTGGGAAAGACCTCTTGCACATGCCAGAGGTTGCTGTCGACCCAGCAGGAACGGGAGGAGTGTAGGGGTTAAGTGTTACTTGCCTCCTGGCTTGCTACATAGCCCTGCCTGCACACATACTGAGATGAGGTGCTGGTACATCCGTCACCAGGCTGATGACATGATGGATTACTCATGTCACTGTCAGTACAGTCAAAATCAGTCTGCTGCTGATAAGGTGGACCTGCTCCTCTACTCCCCATGATGAAGCTATTTCTCTTTTCTTTTACTTTTATACAATAATACTACAGTCTGAGTAAATGCCTGAAACAAAACCACACCTGCACCTTCTTTATTTTTCTATTGTTTTATTAAATTTTTTTAATCTTTAGTTTTTCAATAGCTTTCTAAAAACAAGTAAATTGTAATGGTTGATAAAAAAAGATAAAATCACAATACGTTTTTAGGTTTAATTAAGCATTCGTTATTAAACCCATTTTAAGTAGTATGGCCTCTGAAGACTTTTGTTTATTTTTTCTTTTAGCTTTTCTTTGCTGTAACTGTAGCTAAAAACTACTTTTGTTTTAGAGCAGTATAACACACATTTAAGCAAGAAAAGGTTTTAAAACAGATATACTCTGTAGTACATTGCTTCCCATATAGTGTGTATTTAATGTTTAATATATATTGCAGATTTCTAAATAATTTTAATCATATTAAATGTGAACCAGTATCACCTGGTTGAGTCATGTTGGCACTTCTAATAATTGATATTATTTTACTCAAAATGTAATTCCGGAAAATCAATACAGTTCAGGGTAAACATTGAACAAGGACACTTTTTTATGATTTTGCTTGTGATAAATTAAACATTTTGTGTTGTGCATAACATTTGTTTTTGAAAACTTGGTGTAGAAATGGTAAAATGATCACAATTGTGGGACACTGGATTTTTTAAATATGAAATATGGTTGTTGTAGGTTAATAATAATAACAATAAGGTCACATATTATTTTAAGAGTTCCTATTAACTATTAACAACCAGCTAATGAACATGTTAATATACTTTTTTCTGTTAATTGTTAGTTAATATATTATAGGCCAGCTAAAACTGCAAACATCAGAGCCCTATGGTTTATCAATTTCCAATCGATCATATATTTCAAATCGGTTCAAATTGTTACTGTAGGACTGCTTAGCAAATTAAATCGAGTTTTTATCAACCGTCGTCTTAACCGCAATGCAGAAGAGTCGGGCTTTCCATTTCCATTCGTGGTTATAGAGCTTTTAACCTCATCTCACAGACAGGGAACAGAATCTATAATGACAGTGCATCACACAACACTGCCAATTACATTCAATTATAAAGAGCTTAACGTATAACCCTTAGCTCAAAATTAACAATGTTTGTTAACAGTTAATAAACTAAAAAAGTGACCTTAAAATAAAGTGTGACTGTTTATTCGTAGCTCAAGATTCCAGACTTTTAATAATAATACATTAATCTGTCGCATATCTGACTGCGGTGGGACCAGAGTAAGGGCGGACATGTAAAAAGTCAGATGAATAAATCCTGTTTTAAATACCATTATACACACCTGTAACAATTACTACCCTAAACCCTAAACCCCTTGTTTAGAAAGATGCAGGAAATTAATGCTTGTGACAGAGTAGCCATCTGCCGTGTATGTGTGTGCATTCACACAGCTCACATGACACTACCAGCAACAGCAGCGCACAGAGCACATACAACATAGTATATGAAAACTTTGGTAGGATCTACGATATCTAAACTAATCTGTCAGAAATAAATAACGTTGCTGAAGTGGCTAATCATGGCGGATAAACGGTTAGGGTAGATATGTGACGGGCGGGAACATGACGGATTACTGTAATAAGAAGAAGAGAAAGAAGAAGAAGAAGAAGAAGAAGAAGAAGAAGAAGAAGAAGAAGAAGAAGAAGAAGAAGAAGAAGAATTACCATTTAAATACAGCATCTAAAGTAGCTTTTAATATATAACTTTTTTTTTTTTTTTATAACATTAATATATAAAGTTTTTAGTTTGAGACCAGTACTGATGGATAAATATCAAAGCCAGATTTATATTGAAGTGATAATGTGAGGAATGTACAAAATCTTAGTGGTTTTATTTTATATTTTACAAATTGTGATGGGTGACCGGGAGGCGGAGGGAGTGCTGTGGGTGCAGCTTTTTAGTTGCAGCTTTGAAACCACCAGTTACTTCATTTTATCATTTCGTGTGGCCCTGAATTGCAAATGGTTTTGAAACATGCATAATGAGCTCCGTGGCACAATGTTGGGCTCTTTGTTTTTCACAGTAAGCCCTTAGCACAACTAAATGAGTTAAGATTGCTGTACTGTATTACAAAAGATTCTTTAGTTACTGACTGCTATATGCATAATAAATGCATTAAACTGCTTTACTGGCACATTCCTGTCTCAAAAGATAGACTGCTATAGACAGTAATTTAACAATAAAGATTGCAAATGATGATTATTATTATTATTATTATTATTACTGAATTTAAGACACACTTTTTAAACCATTTTTTCTTTCTGAAAAATATCATGACACACAGGCAGTCATTCAAAGAAGCGTCTTTAGCTTCCTGAGGAACTCAAAAAGAAGCCTTTACAATTTCAGCATTTCTACCAGCTTGGACAGATCGGAAATGCTGATCAAACCCCTATATTTCTCGACATGCCAAGCAGTACCACAGTTTACAAATTAGGAGAAAAACAGGTGTGAGTAATCACAACTGGAAATGAGAAGCATCACATAACTATAATGCTCTGTGTGATATTTGGGCTGTGTCTTAAATTTGAGGGCGTAATAAATTCGAAGGATTATGGTAGTTTCACTTTCTGAAAAATGTATTTGAAAACCTGACCTTTGGTCCCAGAGAATTAAGATTTACTAACATTGTATTTATCTTCTGATATATAATGTAAGTATTATCTGTATTATAATTTAAATATAGGTAAATATAAATGAGGCCCACAATACCTACAATATCCTCCTCAAATTGGTTAGACTGAAAGAAGGTGCTAAATAATACAACCATGGGCTTTTACATTTTATATCACGTTTTACTATAGATATAGATTTTTTTGAACTGCACAATATCAAGTTTATCCATTCCCTATGCATAACCACAATATGGTATCCTGCATTTAAAATATATACTATACTATATTAAAATATAAATCATCATGATACAGCACTCTTTTATATATCTATCTATATTTGAACTGATTAAACTGTTACATGTACGTAAATTGGTGCTTCCATTTGTAGCCTCACAGAACACCGAGGTCCTTTTGGAAACCTTTAATCTGTGTGTACACACACACACAAAAAGATCGGGTGATACCTGGACCTATTTATCGAGAGACAACAAGGATATTTAATAATAAAATTATATATATATATATATATATATATATATATATATATATATATATATATATATATATATATATATAAAAACAGATAATCATAATAAAATGCAAAGTTCTTGCCCTCTAGGGTGTCTCTTCCACCTACTAGTAAAGTTTGACAGGGATCTGAATGTGTTTTTTTTCCCACCTTCTAAATGTCTGTAATCCAATAAGCTTGTGTATGCAGCAGCTTGTTTTGAAACCTGCCTAGCACCCAAGCTTGAGTCTCTGTATGTTCGTTTGCAGGCAGGTGAGAGCCTAAGGGCTTGATTATTATTCATGCCAGGAGGGCCCAGCAGCCCCGGCCAGAATGTAATTTGTAATTAACTGTCATTTACTTATGTCTGCATCTACTAGTTCTGGGAGGAAAAGACAATGTATCTATGATGGTCACTCCTCGTTTTACTTTGTTGTTGCTGCAAGACTTCTGTGGCTTTCATGTTTTCTAGCCTCTCAGGGAAGTTAATACCTGTTGTCTTTGAAAAATAAACAAACAAACAATAAAACTCTGGAATGCAAGATAGGAAAGGTAGGACATCCCAAATTAATATTATTATTTTACTATTACAATTTTAATTTCAATAAAAGAAACAGAAAAAAAAAACTATGAAGAGATGTAAAAGGAACAAAGGCTTAATATATATTAAGTTTAAACAGGTGTAATATAGGTTTAAACATTTATATAGGTTCACCTAGTTGAGAATATTGGAGGAAAGAGCTACATATGTATTAACCAGTTTTCAATATTAGATTTTCTTTTCTTGTAATAGAGCTTTTATGTATGTATTGTTCATGTTTCAGTTGGATGGTATATACTGTAACTTTGCTTTTTTTATTATTAATTTATTTAAAATAAACATGTCATACACTTTGATTGTTAATTAGTCTAAATGAATGGGTACACCCTTCCTAACTGAGTTTTTTTTATGCTTTCTAACCTTTATCAGTTGTACTGAAAACTGTTGTTCCCATGTTATGAAACACACAGGACACAGCCTTTATCACCTAACTAAGCAGGATTGCTACATGCCACTCTAAGTGCGATTAGGCTTTCTTTAGCGCACCAGTGACATCACTGATGGCCCAAAGCTGCAGCTACTCAAGAGTATTAGAATGCATTTCATGCTAGGCTCACTCAAAACTGCAGAGCTGAAATTTACACCTTATTTGATGTTCTTCTCCCTGCTGTTAATTGTTAAAAGGATCTCTGACCCTTTTGATCTCTAGCACAATCCTTTAAATGCCCAAATCTGTTAAACTGTTCTGCGGGAGATGCTCAGCAGTTGCCCAGTAATGTGAAGTCTTTTTTGGCTTTCTCGTCTTTGGTTTAGGTCCAAGCTGCACAGAAATAAGAGATGACAGTTGCTACAGATATGCTGGTTTAATTACTTGTCAGCTTATTGTTGATATCTCGGCTAGCCAACGTGGAAGCTTAACTTATTTTCTAGTAGCTTAAAGCATGACCAGCCTCCAGTGCTTTAGTATTTAGTCATAAAACCCAGGAAATCTGAAAGATAAAAACATGAACAGCTTTTCTAATTTTATGGGGAAGAGTGGGCAGTTTTCTGTCACTGTTGAAATTGGCTTTTTTTCCCCCGTTCATGTCATGTGATAAAGTAACAGCAAGCGAAAGAGTGAGTGAGAGAAAGCGTTCCACATAGAGAATACAATGACATCACATGAAGGGTGCATTGCTACAGCACTGTGAAGCACAAGCAAAACATTTAATGTGGCTTGTGTGCGACTGTTGTTCCTTCTACGTCTGTTTCGCAAATTGATAGATACTCTAAGCCTTTTTTAGAAGGGACAGGCCCAATTTTAAAATCCCTTAAAAGAGTATTCAGCAAATCACAACTGCTTATTTTGCAAGCTTTTAACTCAAGCGGTAGTGCCCTTATTCAGCTTGTGCTACAGAAATAAAAAACTTAATGGGTGTGGTTTTTTGATCCTCTGTAGACAGATAGATAACAAACTGACATGTCTGTGACAAGGAAAAAAAGTCAAAATCTCAATGACCTCTTATGTTTTATTTCTGCTTTTGTATAATATAATGTATTTTGCATGACCTATTTTTTGTGTTTGTTTATTTATTTGAAATAAGTTTACAAGTTTACTTTATTGCCTTCTGGAGGCAGTGAACATCGAAACCATTAACGTCTTGTTTCACTGTTTCCTGGCAAAATTAGAATTTCCTCATTGAAATAAATAAAGTTGCAAAACACATTATAAATACGTGTACACAATTCCTTGATGTGGATCCAAGTAGTATGTGGTGCATTCTGTGCTTAGAAGCCAGCTATTTCCAATCATATTTTTCTTCCCCCTTCCCTACCCCATTAGTTTTCATTAGCCTATGGGTGTGGGATTTTAATGGCATCCCCTGGACGTGTACCTGGAGATGCCCTCACATTGACATATTCTTTAGATTGACATCCATCTCACACATTTGATCATTATGTTTATTCCTCTGTAACACTCCATCAGTACCTTCAGGACTACTTTGGCTTACACAGCCTGTTTAAAAAAAAAAAAAAAAAAGAAAAAACAGAACATAACAGTTGGTTAACATATCCCTATTCGACTTGTGATCACTGCACTGGAGCACTTAATACAATCCCCAAAATAGTCATCTACACTTTTGAACAAACAATTTGACGGATGATGAATTTGGCCGTAAACCTTGTCCACGGGTGCTGACAGATATGCGCAATGCTGGCTCAGTAGCGAGTACATGATGACATCATGTAGTCTAGTGCATCAGATAGAAAGTGGCTCATATGGCCACCTTCCCCCAAAAGACAAAGCCGACAAACCATGACTGGATAAATGAAGATGATGATGGTTAACGCAATAACTGCGGTGGCGTAATGCCACTTACCCCCCAAAAATAGGACATTATTGAAAAGTAAGCAGTTCAGACATGGGCCCGCCCCCCAGAGCATGAAATGCATGGACAGAGAACATGGCCTCTCCAGCCTGCCACGCACCCTGCAGAAACGAAATACGAACCGCTTGGCACTCAGGTAAGAAAAAAAACTCTACTCGCTGGTAGGAGGAAACCTTAGATTCTGTTTCCAGGAATACAACCAAGTTTCTAGGAAAGTATAGCATAGTTTGTTTGGGGCTACCATAGAATTCTTCTCTTTTAGAACACTGATCTGTTGTTCTGCTCCCACAACAAATGTTTTTGTCTGTTTCTGGTATACCATTTTTTATTAAACCATTTCACTGCTGCAGTTTGTCAGGACTTGTTTACGTTATCACTACTTTACTGATCTCAGACATTGGAGATTTATAGTTAAATAGCCCCTAAAGGCATTATTAAACCTACTATACCAGTTATAACTGAATATTTTGTACAGGCACACATACATAACCTTTACATTTGTAGTCTACATCTATAGTATGTAAGCAAAACATACCAAAGTTCTGCACCCTGTTTTTAAGCGTCCATCCAGTTGCAGCTGGACATTTTCTGTTCAACTCATGAGTGGTCCTTCTGATAGACTAGCAGAGACAGATCAACATTTTGATTCAGTCAATATATTAGACTAACGAATACACAACCATTCCAATCTATCATATGTGTTTTTTCAGGTTCTGAGGACTCCGATACCTCAGGTAAATAAATACATGCATATATACGATTCATACCAGATGGAAATTAATAAAGTAAAAACAAGGTAACGATTGTCCCCTAGCAACTGACTGTTGTACAAAAAGATCTGATCTGTTGATACCTTATAACCTCACCTCACCAGCAAAGGTCAGCACTATCTATAAGAGAAGGGTAATCACATGAAATCAGTAGAAAATAATGTCACCAAGGAGGTTAGGTGCATACCATCTACCTTGTCCCCAGCCAAGTGTCTTAACCGCCATGCAAAGGGGGCAGACTAGTTTGTAGGGGCAGATTAAAGAGCTTTTTAAACAAGTGAATGGATATATTTATTTACTGGCTTTTGACAATTTTCTTTTTTTTTTAAATTTAGAAGTCCCCTTAATTTCTAACAATGTAAGTTATAAAGTTACCTGATTGTTTAACTTGCATTTTTGCAGATTACAAATTCATTTTAATATAGGTCTTTCTGAGACTGTCCAATCAACCATCTATCCAGACAAAGAGAGAGGATCAGTTCTTAAAAATACATGTGTGAAAGCTCAGTGAAGTAGGCTATTAGCTGTGTGAATAATATATGTAAGTTGACATTGTGGATTCAAATATGTCATGGCTTGAAATGGGATTGTCATTTAGAAACAACGATTTACATTTGTTTGGAGTGCTTTGTGAAGGGAAGCATTTGTACTATCCATTTAAAAAAAAAAAAAGTTAAGCAGTTTGGTTAATTTTATGATCAGCATGCATTATAGTCCCACACAAGAACAGCCAATGATAGCAGCAGGCAGAGAGTATAGTATTGGACACATGCCTACAGAGCCCTATTGTTAAAGGGTTTTTTTTTTTTTTTTTTTTTTATTTATCCCAAGCTTTGTCACCCACCATGATACATAGTTTCCATTGAAGTGAAACAGATTATTGGTTACTATAGTTTCTCTATTGCTCAGTTCAGAGCAAGGAAAAGCCAGACACAATAGGTTTAAAAGTCCTGTTAGGGCAAATAAATCCACGTTGTGAGGAGCAAATGAAAGGATACCTGTTCCTCTGTCTTTGATGTAGTCTTTACTTTCTGTGAGAAAAAAAGAGGGAATTAGCACACGGTTAATTGCTCTCTGCTTACACGGTGTGGTGTCGTTTTCTCTGTACTGCCAGAGAGTGGTGGGTGGGAGAAGAAGACACAAATATGCAGCATTTACACAATTTCTAATTAAAATGCAATGAGGTTCCAGCACTTTATTGTTTACAGTTTACTAAAGGTGAAAGCACTTAACAAAGTTTTGAAACAAATAATCAATATTAAGTGATTGCAAGTGGTTAAAGTTTTCTAGCTTGCACTTTCTAACCAATTGCTCATTTTGAGGGATGGTGGACAAAATTAGAAAAATAACCTGAAGATTATGCTCATCATCACCATCAACTATGACATTTACTTTCTCCAGTGGTGAAATAAGATGCAACCACAAAGCCACAGTTTGGTTATCTATACACACACATACACACACACACACACGCATATATAATCCCAAAATTTAGATTTGTGGTAGCTAAAGAGATCCTTTACATATAAGTTCTAATGTAGTGAATTAATTTTTTTCTTTCAGTAATTTTGAATGTAAAAAAGTCATTTAAGGTCCCTAAATAAAAAACATGTGCTACCTCCGTGGAACTGTTTGAATGTCCTGCATTATGTACTTTTTTTCCCCTCCAAAGGATTGACCCCGATCATTTTTAATAAAATCCAAAGTAAGGATGACTGACACGGCTCACTAGGAAACAAGGTTTTTTTTTTTTTTATCACTAATTACATTCCTTTATTACTAGTGCTTTAATAGGTTTATGATGGGTCATAAAACAAAACAGCATGTGAGTCTGCCAATAAAAAAAGATCAGCTGTTCAACCACAGCATTTACACTGCTCTTAATTTTGTACCACCCATATAATCAATGTTAAAACATTCATTATCAGCTTCATAGATGCTTTGATATGTATCCCTGGAATGGGTGAAGGGTAGCCATATAACCACACCATTAAAAAAAATAAAAAAATTAATGAGCCATTCCTGATGTCAAAAGCTTGTAGGGTATTATCACACACATGTGAAACCTAATTATGGATTATATGTAATTATAAAATTATAAATACCACAATTGCTTTGACCTTCCATGAACAGTTAAAGGATAATCTGTGGGAACACTGAAAGTAAGTTCTGGTTGGGGACTGGTACAGTAGATCATCTTATCACCCCTTCCAGCAAGAAATGCCTATTTGGAGATCCACACACAATTATTTAGAGTATTGATTTATTTTTGAGTGATTTAGAGCTGTGAGGGAAATGAAGTCAGCCATCGTGACACCTTGCCTGAGGGGGGTGGCATTGTGACATTAATTGTAACCCCCCCCATGCTCAAATTGAGCATGCACCAGAGGCCATCTTGAAGGATGCTCCTTTCCATGGGGTCAGGAGCATATATTGGTAACTTAGCAATGTTGAGATCACAGCTAAGGAGTGTGGCAATGAGGAATGGACCAAGCTGGGTGTGGATTCCTGCCAGAGCTATTGGGCAGTCCATGTGCTCCAGACAGAAGGTAGTGATCCATGCCAGATAAGGGCACACACGCTCAAAGGAGTTAAATTTTTGTTTGACTGTAACTTGTGATACTTTTGCTATTTCATAATAGACTTTTAATTGCATCTTGACAAAAATGTCAGACTAAATGACATGTCTATAAAATCGGAATACAGCAAGAACGGAAATATTCACAATGCCTTTATTGGAATGCCTTTATACAACTTCAGTCTTGAGTATCTTATTTAGAATTATGTAAATATTAAGAAGATTATATTGTTTAAACACAAAAAAATTGGAAAGTTACGTTAAGATAATTCTGATCAGTTTACTATATGGTTTAGTAAACCATATAGTAGTGCGTAATACTTATTAGTAAATGCATGAAAAAAGGATTGGCTAATGATACCGACGTGCCAGCTGCTTTGTGTTACTTTGTAGTTTTTGTAAATGTTTATTGTAGGGGTTTACACAATTAAAGGTGGCAGCCTTAATGCAGATAAAGCCATAGATATATGCTTCTTTACTCTTTTCATCATAACAATGAATGAAATACAAGATGAGAGAGCACCCAATTGATAAACACTCAGGCATTTTGTTTTGCCTCCCAGTGAACTTTTTAAAAATTCTCATTCAACTACAACTTTGACATGTGAAATGATCACTAGCCTCCTGTTGTAACCTTATTGACAGCATATTAAGGTTTATACACCAAAAAGCAATTAGGGAGCATGTCATATCATTTATTAGAAGCTTAGCCATTAGTTACTTTGAATACTTCTCCCCTTAGCCATTTAATTTTCTTCATGTAAGATGCATCATCAGGCAGGCTCCCCCATACTGAGCCATGGGGCAGTATAACTAATTGAAAGCTTAATTTGGATTTCTGACACATGCAATATTAGAAACCAAAATAAAAGATACACCCTTCACCATGGATACATGCACATTCCTTACCAGACCCTTATTTGTCTATTCACTCCCATTCACTTCTTTGGTTGTCTTTCAGCTTCTTCTCAAAATGTTTTTTGCTTTTTTTTTCATTTGTATTTATTATTTTTTCTGACTCTAAAAACATTTCAGTGCTTACTTCATCAATATTGCTGTGATACTGCTGCCCCATGTTGACATTTTGTTACTCAGCGTATGCTCTGTACATCTAGTTGATGAACAAAATTCATGTGATAGATTATTACTTAAAACAGACTTGACAACACTACTACATTACTCATATTTTACACTACATTCTTTGGCCTCACCTTTCGAGGTACTCCTGGCCATAAATTAGCTTGCAGATAAGTGGAGAGTCTGACAGTAGGGAAGCCAGGGCAGGATAGCTGCCCTGCCCATTAGACAAAGCCAAAAAGCAGATGGAGGCTGGGCAGGAGGATGCAAGCTCTGTTGCACAGTGGAGATATAAATAATCTTCTTGCTGATCATTGGGCATATTGTTTATCAAAGGACAAATAAGAAATTACCGTATTCCTTCAAATTTAAGACGCAGCCCAAATTTCGCACCCTGAGTTTGAGGAAAAAATAAAACATAAAATAAATATGCATTTTCAAAGATACAAAGATACCTCAATGACGCATATGGAGGCAGTCTGTGGCCGTCTGCTGTCACACAGAGCATTACAGTTATGTGCCGATTTTCATTTCCAGTCGTGATTACTCACACCTGCTTTTCTCCCAATTTGTGAACGTATTGCTTGGCATGTTGAAAAATATGGGGGTCTGATCAGCATTTCCTATCTATCCAAGATGATCCTGTTTGTTAGAAATGCTAAAATTAAAAGCTTCTCTTGGATTTCCTCAGGAAGCTAATGATGCTTCTTTGAAAATGGCTGCCTGTATGTCATGGATGATTCAAGATCGGGCAGAAACATTTTGGTTCGTCTTTATTCAGCAGTCAATCATGTTGCTGCTTGTGTATTCGGGCAGTGACATAATTTTTCGTCTTTTCTTGGCAGTCAGTGTCAGCTGTCTTTTGTTGTCGATTTTAATACACACATTACTATTGTACTCGAATTTAAAATGCAGGCTATTTTTGAGAAGCAAAAAATTATTTTAAAAAGTGTGTCTTAAATTCAAAAAAATACGGTAGCTATTTGATTGATGATTTAATCTGGTGTTGGAAAGGCCTAAAATATGACTGATGTTTACATAATTTGATCAAAAGAGTGTTCCATGCGAGAACCACTGATTTCCTTAATTTCTGTTTTTATTTTCCCTGCAGCTACCTTAAAGAGTGGTTCCGAAAAATATATCATTACACGTCCCGGCGTATTGCTACAACTGTTTAAATAATGTACTTGTCATTTTTCTTTTTCTTTTCATTGTCCAACATACTGACAACTTTTTACACTTACATCTTTAAAGTCTGTTTCAAAGCTCTTTTCAAAATGTCCACTCTAGTGCACTGATAGTGTAAGGATTATTGCCCCCATTGTCATACAGGTAACACAGCAATAAAGATCCATGATGTGGTGTGGAAAAAAAAAGCCAGAACACTTGTTGTTATTTTATTATTTTTTTCTAATTGCTCTTCAGAAATGATTTAGAGGACAGATCTCAAACCCCAGTGCACTACAGCGACCCTTTTGAAAATAGTTTTAACATTGTACGTGTAAAAAGTTGTCAGGATGCTAACAATGAATAGAAATATTACAGGTACATTAAAAAAATATTACAAGTAAATATTACAGGACATTTAAATAGTTGTAGCAACACGTGGAGATGTATAACCTATATTGTACTTACTCTTTAAAGATCTAAAACCATAATAATTGGCATTTGCTTGCACAGTAAGGTCATAATAAGATTACGGTTTTGTTCCAAATGTTTGCATGGCAACTTTTTGCCCTAACAAAACATATTTCCATTGTGGTTGTGCCTCATAAGTATCCACTATGTTCTAAGAGCAAATCAGATAAAAGATGATTCTGTGACCCATCCCATGTAGAAAAATTAAGGATCCTGTTGCCGTTTTAAACAGGCTTTTAAAAATGGTGAAGCTGAGTACACCACTCAGTGTTTTTTCCATTATAACTTCACAACAAATCGTGAATATTATTTTATTCTGTAGACATTGACACCTTGGTTAATGCATCTAAATACCCATTATGTTGCCCTTCCAAGATGACATTAATTTACAGGCAACACAGCAATACAGATCCATGATGTGGTATGGAAAAGAAAAGCCGGAGCATTTGTTCAATTTACAAAGTACAAAGGGGACGCAGCTCCGTGAGCAGGTGATTGACAAGCCAGAGCGCTGTTTGTTTTGTTTTTGTTTTGTCCATGTTTTGCAGAGGAGTAGGAGCCAGGGAGCTGCAGCCAGCACTAACACCCAAGCACCAACCACACTGCATTACACAGCACATCACAGCTAGTACCATACTGGAGAGCCCTTTACCGGGCACTACATGGGGATTAAGTTATATTGTTATTATTATTATTATTATTATTATTATTATTATTATTATTATTATTATTATTATTATTTTGTGACTGCAATCCTTCCGTATACCCAGTCATCATCCAAGTTGCTGTCTAGCTCAAACAATTGGGATGGCAAAGTGTCAGAGACCAGTGGCAGAGAAAGAGAAAGATGGGCCCTAGTGCAGGACCTTATTGTGGGCCCCGTCCTTTATGTAATATTTTTATAAACATAAAACATGCCATGTCAAGTGTTCAATATTTAACAATATTCTCAGAATTATAGCATGTATGAAACAGTATATGACTACATGTAATAAGAACTTTTCTATTCACCTACTTGAGTTGCATTTTGAGTGCATCTCCACTTCCAATACTACACTCTTTTTAATCACAAGCTAACAAGTTTAAACACCAGTCCCTCCAGGATTCCGCAGAAATTCACATACATTTTCTCGCACAGAAAAGGCTTTTTTTTTTCCTATCAGAAATACAGGCATGTTAATTTGCTTTTGTTTATTTTGGTATTAGGCAGCACCTGCTAACAGCTTTTGCCTGAACTAGAGAATGAATCGTGCACACAGAATATTACTGCAAAAGACTGCTGAGGAGTACCCCAAAACCTTCCATGAAGACAGTAGCAAAGTGTTTTGCAATATTGAGCAACCACTAAGCTAAAGGACAGCTGGTTGCGGAGTTTGAAAAAGAGATGCCAAAGAAACATAAAACAGTGCCTCATACCAGCCTGCATGCAAAGACAGTTATGAGGAAAGAAAAAAAAAAAATTAGGAAGCAAATTTAAATTCAACCATTCTTTTAAAACATAATTAAGAGAATAGCAGAACCTGATGAAATGTGGGAGAATGAAAACGTAATTAACGGCACTGATAGCTACAATGATATGAATATGAATGTAACATATGTAAATGTGAAGGATATTATCACTGTTTTTTTTTTTTCCCCAAACCTTTGGAATCCTCAAGGGCGAGGGCCCATGTGCACTTTCCCCAGCTGCACGGACTATACCTCCTCCACTGTCAGAGACTACAACAATAGTTTCTGAATGTTAAGTAGGAGTCTGGATGTCTGGTTATTACCATTTTAAACAAACCATCACGCATTCTCTACTTATTTCAATATCCTACCACCCTATTCCCACCCTGGGGATTCAAAAGCAAAATCTCCCAGAGCAGGATGAGGTGAGAGGTGATGAGTGAGGAGGAATCTCCATCGAGGCGTTCTGGGATGGCTAGTCAATCGGTCGACCAGAGGTCCAGGAGACGGCTCAGGAGTCAGGTCCCACCTGTCAGGCTGCCTCAGAAGCTGATGTGACCCCTCCCTCAAGCTCAATTTGGATGATCACGGAGAGAGACTCCAAATTCCTCCAGGTTCCTGGGAGGCAACCACCTCCTTCCTTTTGAGGGATCACGGTTACAACTGTGAATGACCTACTCCAGGTCTTGGCTCTCAGGCAAAAAGTAAAAAAAGTACTTCTCAAACAAGCCATTAGTCTCATAGAACACATCTCTCAAGAACAGGGGTTCTACTCGAGATACTTTCTGGTGCCACAAAAGGACAATGGCCTTCGCCCCATGCTAGACCTGAGACACTTCAATGGGTTTGTAGCAGGGAGAGATCTGTGCTGACTCTGCTGGCGTGTTCACAGTACTGCAGGAAGAGGGCGGCAGTCTTCCAACAACCAACTGTGAGTCATGGCAGTGACACGGGGATGTGGGAAGGTAGGTGTGTGGACTTTACCCCTCTCTGAATGGCTGAGAGGCAAGTCTTGGCAGATTTCTAGCCCTATAAAAAAATGCTCTGCTGTTTCCTCAGGTCTGCCCACTTAGATGCAACGAGAGTGCGGAAGCTCTGATCCAGGACCGGGAATCAGGCGAAACAAAGAGTTTCACAGCGAGACAGAGAGAGCGGGGAACTCTTGGGCAGACCCCGGCGTATTGTAAAAGAGCAGGCTAGTTAGCCTACAGAGTAGGACGGTGATCCGGGTCATGCGGGTAGCGGCGACCGGGATAACGCTGCCGAGTGCAGCACCTTTTATTTGTAGTTTTATTACTGTTTTATTTTCCATTGTTCTTTTCGCCTTCTGTTTTCATTATTATTTCTTTGAGCACCTGCGAGTGCACTTGCTGTTTGCGTACCAGCTGTGGTATTTCCTTGGTGCTGTCTGTCATCGTTGATAGGCAGCCCACGGTCAACAGTGCCCTCTGCCGGAAAAAGCAAGAACTGTTCTCAAATAAAACTGGGCACCTGGCTGGTGTTTTCAATTACACCTGTCTGTCTCCTAGTCAGTGAATTACCCACAGCCCTTCCACAGGGTTCTTGAGGGAGAGGATGTTCCAGATGGTCACACATCACCACATCCTCCAGTCTATCCAGCCTAGCGATTGGTTTACAACAGTGGACCCGAAGGACACGTATTTTCACGTTCCTATCCGTCCAGCGCACAGGAAATATCTCTGCTTCACCTTTCAGGGGAACATCTTAGAGTTTTCTATGCCTCCATTCAGCCTCTCCTTAGCCCCCTGCACCTTCTCAAAGTGCGTGGATGCAATCCTAGCTCCCTTGTGGCTGCAAGGGATCAGCGTGTTGAACTACCTGGACAACTGGTTGATCTGTTCCCAGGAAGGAGCAAGTGGCAACATGGAAGTCCACATATTTCTTTATTGGTTTGTATGCGTACCTACGTACCAGTTATGTGAACCCCTGGGTGTAAATGTTGAAGTGAACAGAACTTAGTTTGCATCTGCTCTTTACTGAGTTCTGTAATCCAAAAATGTGTAACTGCTGAGCTGTACAGTGTCAGCAGATAATTTCAGTTATTTTTTATAGTTACAGGTAGTCATACAAGTTTCTTTGTTAAATGCATGCTTATGTTTAAAAACATAGAATAAACATATTGGTTCATGCTTAGCGAACGAAAAAAAAAAGTGTTTATGTAGATAATATTTTCGTTACTGGTTAAGTCATTGATTGTGATTTTTTACGCATTTACTTTAGTTTCTGACATTTTTTGCTACTACAACACCATAGCAAAAATTGCGCTTTTCTAGTCTCTGAAAAGCAGCCATTACTTCCAATATACATTGAAATGTGTTATGATTAGAGATGTGCAGATATTCAAATTTTCCAACTAATTCTCTTTATCATGTTTTAAATCAGCAGGTGTTTTAAAAAAGCATGGTTCACATTAACATGTCTTGAAGCCAGAGGTTTCCTCCATACAACGGGATTTGTCTTAAATTTGTACAGACAAACTATTCAGTTTTATTCCATACAACCATATAATAAAATTGTTGTCAACTTGTGTGAAAAGGGAGTTATGGGTAGCCGCTGACAGAACAGGAATGATACAGGAAGTTAAGCTAAATGCCTTATAATTACCCAGGATATATTTGTACAATTGTAACCTTTAATATGGTTCGGGGGGTCGGGAGCTAGGGTTCCTCCCCCATTACATCCTGTCAAAATATCAATTGATCACCCTATTTGAACTCTAGAATGTTTTTTGTCTTGCTATTTAGTTTGTTGGTCACTGCACAGCTGACAGATGCCACCTCAACCTCTACTAATCCCACTGTGCATGACCCTGCTGTCGAGCTGTCAATCTTCTCCCTGGGTTCAAGAAAAACATTTTCAAAGAAATCTGTCCATCCTACTGCTGACAACACAGTTGACCTATCTTCTCTTGCCTCTGCCAGACCTGCTGCCTCAATCTCTGCCCATATTGCTGCTCGCTCCTGCTGTCTCGGTCACCTAGATTTCTGAAGCTACTATTATCCTCCCTGCCACTCTAAACGCCTTTGCCCCCTGGATGCTTTTCCAGCTCCATTTCTCTAAAGACTGGCCTGCTTGCAAAATTCCGAAAGCTCTTTAAATAAGAGAGATTAGATTTCTTTATTTACTATCTAATGCCAATCCACCTCAGCACAACCTATCTTTCCTCCTCGCACTGCAGTTCAGCGAACCAGGCCTGTCAGCGGACGCTCCTCCCCTGCTATGCTCCTCCCGATCCTGCTCTTTCTACTTTCTCCTACTGCATTAACTGATCTTTCAGCTTCTCCTAATTCTTTCTCTGACCTACGTCCCCAAATTTCCAATGATATCAAGCAACTCATTCAGCCTCTCAACTCCGCCATTTCAATCCACTCCCTCAGCGCCATTGTCTTTCCCCCTCCCCCCTACAGCACAATGCAGAAACCAGTCACCGGAAGTCCAGCCTTCACAGTACAACCATGCTTCATTTGGCATTCCTCCATGCAAGCTGTCTATCATTTTTGTAGCTGCCCAGGATATAAATCTAACACAATATTAGGTGTCTTTTCTAAGTGAGCATTCATATTATTAGATAAATCAGTTAGTCAAGTCAGCCCATCTTCACCATGGGGGAAGAAAAAACAGAGAAAATAAGGCAGATATTGAGCCTCGCTACATTGCTTCTCCACCACAAATGACTCCCTGGATTCTCATCATTTACTGTTGGAACCTGCTTTTTTGTCCCTCCCCACCACTCTTGTGGAATGCTCTTCTTCATTCTTGCTACAGCTTCAAGAACAGGTCCTTACTCTGCAGCTTTCTTACGCCATAACATAACTGAAGCACCAGGATCCATGTCTATTCAATTCTCAACCTCAGCAATTCTGGGATCACCTGGGATCTGCTATAAGAAGACAGCATACAATACTTGTGCGTTCTTCATTGTCAGCATTGCATTTAGACAAGGTAGATTCTTCTTATTCTCTGTTGTTGAGCCCCATGATCCAATCCTTCCATTTCTGTGTGCATCTCCTTCCTCAACCATTTCAACATAGCAATTCACATCGTTCCCTCAGCTCATCTGTTCCCCCTGCCTGTTCTTCAGTTCAGCAATCTGATAGTCAACTAAATTCATCCTTTCGTAATCTCCTCATGTCTGCTCAAGATTATATGGCTGCTGCCATCGCTCCACCTACTCGCTCCTACTATGCAACCAGCTGGTCTGCCTTCATAACCTACTGCAAGCAAAATCAAATCCCTGTACCCTTCAACCAAGATTTCATTCTGTATTTCCTTGTTTATGTATAAGATAATCTAAACAATTCAGCAGTCTTATAATAAACTAAATGCATTCCTACACAATCTCCTCATGTTTGCTCAAGATTACATGGCCGTTGCCCTTGTTCCTCCTATGTTCTTGCTCCTCCTTCAGATCCAGCTGGTCTGCCTTCACAACCTTCTGCAAGTTCCCCATTCAGATCCACCTGCCTACAGCTCCATTCAGTGAGCTGATATTCAATAAAATCCATCTCTGTCCAATCTCTTCTTCAGCACAAGATTATATGGCTCATGCCATTGCTCCATCCTCCTGCTCCTGATATGCAGCAAATTCTTCTGCCTTCACTACCATCATTCTTCTTTCCAAGTAAAAAGGAACCAGAAATCATTGACTCCCCCATCAGAGATTGCTAAGGGCTTCATGGAGGGCCCAATCCCTCTCCACTGAGTGGTGAGATTAGTCTTTAGTTCCCCCATCAGTGTAAACTTGTGTGTGTGTGTGTGTATTAACCTCTATTTCTTTCCTTTGCATTGGTGGTGCAGTTGCAGGGAGGCATGGGTCCTCTTTTGGGGGCAAGTAAAGGTCACTTCCCAATCTTAGAGTCCCAGCCACCTGGCCTCTTCCTCCACCAGGAAGGTCCTCCAAGAGCTAGAGGGGAACCCCGGCCAAATCTATCCTAACACACTTTAGTTTTCCCATTCTCTATCATTCTTAGTTCCCCTTGGGAGAAGTAATGGTTGCTACCCAGCCCCGGAGGCTAATCAGTTCGGTGTCACCTCTGCGAGGGCGGCTCTCCACAAGCCAAAGGGAAACACTGTACTCTTTACTAATTATTTGCTCTCATTCTTCTTTTAAATGTTCTTGTCTTCCTGAGTGGCTCAGCCTCGGAAGTCTGGACAAGACGACCTCCCTAAGCGTAGGCGATCCTTGTAAGCCAGGGAGACTTCTCTTTGATCTATCCACTATTCTTCTTTTCATTTCCCCATGGGGTAAGTAAAGCTTGCTTCCCAGCCTTAGAGGCCAATTGGTTTGGTCTTGCCTCCGCGAGGGCAGCTCTTCGTGAGCCAAGGGGAAATCCTGTCCTCTTTTTAAAGTCACAAGCACATAATTCCGGTTTCAATTCCTGGTTGCTACTCCATGCAGCCCTTTCTCCTGTTCCAAAAATAAACAATAAAGCCATGTGACATTACCAGCAATGGTAGAACACAGGCAGGTATATAACAAGTGTAAAATCAAAGAGAATACAAAAATGAAAAATCAAAACCCAGATCGAAGCTGCTGCAAAAAAGGCAGAGAGTGGATTTTTAAAATTCCCTAAAGTAAAAACCAATTCTCTAGTTACAGATGTGACCCTGGTTCCACATACGGTGGCGTGACAGGGAACGAGAGGATTGGATCTGTAAATCTTCCTCTCGACCCAAGAGGGCACTAAGCAGAGGTACTCGCATGCCTGTTCCAAGATCAGCCAGCTGAAGGTAGGGGCGGAAAAGGAAGTCGACCACCTTGGTCCAGGGCAGAAAGACCATATTAGGGGACAAAATAGCTGTGCTGCATTAGACAACTGGCAGGTGTGTCCAGTCATGTTGATCACTGGGGTGGAGTCTCCTAGTATATAAGGGCAGTCATCCTGTGAGTGTGGGGCCTCTGAGGTAAGACTTTGTGTTTGGCCTGTACTGTCGTGTGTGTTTTGTTTGTTTGTGTTCCGTGTTTATTTGTACTCACCAGGACCAACGAAGGCATGAACAATTCCAGGAAAACTGCTGTACTACTGCCAGCCCACAAAAACCTGGACACTACTCACCCTGCACCTGACTACCAGAAACCCACATCTAGCACCTCACTGGGCTGAGAGATTGTGTGAACTTTTTGTTTTCCGTTCAACAGTTTTTAAATAAAGTACACCCCATTACCATGGGTGGTATCGGGCCTGTTTGTACTAAACACTTGGACTGTTGTGTTGCAGAAAAACAAGCCACAGCTATTCAATCATTCGCTGCCATTCCCTGTAAACAGAAATGCCTAGTAGCGTGTCTCAGACAGAACTTGCTTTCATTTAACTATTTACGAAAATAAATACAATGGAAAAAGAAAATACTGTATCCCAAATTTAAGACACCCTCGAATTTGAGACACAGACCAAATTCCTCACCATCAATTTATGGAAAAGTAAAACATAAAATAAAGATGCATTTACAAAGATACAACCTCAATTAGGCATATAGAAAATTACTGTTTGTTTTGTGGCTGTCTGCTGTCGCACAAAACATTACAGTTATGTGCTGCTTCTCATTTCCAATTGTGATTACTCGCACCTGTTTTTGGCCCTTTTTGTGAACTCTGCTATTGCATGGCATGTTGAAAAATACAGAGGTCTGATCAACATTTCCGATTTGTCCAAGCTGGTACTGTTTGTGATAACAGAGCCTAACGACGGAATGCTGATGACGCTTCTTTGAAAATAACTGTCTGTATGTCACGGTTGATTTGAGATCGGACAGTAAGGTTTTTATTAGTCTTTTCTGGGGTCACATTCCTGTTTGCGTACTCAGGCAGTCATGTCTTTTGTTTACAATTTTAATACATGTTTCACTATACTAAAATTTTTGAGAAGAAAAATTTAAGGCAGCCATTTTCAAAGCTTCGTTAGCTTTCTGTGGAATTGGAAGAGAAGCTTTTACAATTTCAATGTTTCTTTATTAGGCTCAGTTCAAACAAACAGCACCAGCTTAGACAGATCGGAAATGTTGATCAGACCCCTGCATTTTTTGACATGCCAAGCAATGCCACAGTTCACAAAAAGGGAGAAAAACAGATGTGAGTGAAGTAATCATGACTGGAAATGAGAAGCAGCACATAACTGTAATGCTCTGTGTGACAGCAGACAGGCGCAAACTGCCTACATATGTTGTTTTCTTAGAACCATAATTTTATCTTTGTAAATGATCTTAATTTGTTATTTTGTAGTTATCTTGGTAGTTAATAGACTTGTTTTCATTTCAAGGACTACTGTGTCAAATATCTTTAAGGAATGGAAAAAAGTCAGAAACAAATGGTTATTGATAGAGCAAAAGAATGTGCCGCAGAACGTGACTTCATAAAGGTATTAATCAATTTGAACAATAACCCAAATCTAAATGCTTTGTGATCACTCCTATAGAAAGTCACCACACTCTGTATTTCATATTAACGTTACCTGAGATAAACACAGGTCAGGTGGCAATCCAAGGGCCTATCTGTATTCCACAATACCAGTTTCAATTTTAACTGATTCGATTTATATTTTATTGTTATATTTTCTTAACTGAGTCACCCCCTGAAGCCCCACACCCCATGTGTTTCACTTTAACTTTTCTGAAGTTATCCGTAATCTTTGACTGATGAAACATGTTTAAAATCCTTGTTTCTATTGTCTTTCATTCATGCAGACAAAGCCTGTTAACAGTGCTTCAGTGTGTTTCCTGAATATTTAGCTGTAACAACAACTTACTGTACAAAGGGTTGTGACAAACATATTTATATTGGCTGAAAACTGCAGGAAAGTTTACTAAAATATACACCCTTGTTGATACACTAGAATGCAACTAATTATTATACATTTGTTTAGCCTGTGAAAGCTTGTTCATTTGAATGTATGAACATGTGGTATGAGTAAACTCTTCAGGCAATAGTCTAAGCCTTCAAGAATTTTTTACTCTTTGGTTGAAAGTTTGTTTTATAAATTCAAACACAGTGAATGAATTCTCCATGGTCTAAAGGTTAAGCTTTTGATCTAACCAAACAGATGCTTTAAAAAAAGAAAACCCTTTTAAATGAATGTGAGTTTGTATTCAGCTTTACCTTCTGTATATCTAAATGTATGGTTGTCAATGACAAAATGGGTAAACATAACCAGAGAATAATGACCAATATGTTAAAAACTAACAAAGTATCAGGAGGCGATCAATTGGTTAAGCGTCACCAGGGGGGTTAGGTCAACCAGGTTGTCCTCTGCTCACCGTGCACCAGCGATCCCTGTAGTCTGGCCAGGCGCCTGTGGGCTTGCCTGTTAGCTGCCCGGGAGCTGCTTTGTCCTCCTGCGCTGTAGCTCCTGGGTGGCTGCACGGTGAATGCAGTGTGTAAAGAAGCGGTCGGATGACGGCACACGCTTCGGAGGACAGCGAGTGTTCGTCTTCGCCGCTCCCGAGTCAGCGCAGGGGTGGTAGCGGTGAGCTGAATCTAAATGATAATTGGGCATTTCAAATTGGGAGAAAATAAAAAAAATAATTGCCAACGACTAAATTAAAAAAAACAAAACAAAAAAACAAACAAACAAACAAACAAACAAACAAAGTAATCAGTTTCTTGTCTAATTAAATGTTCTTTTAATTGTATTTATTATTTTTGCTTTAATTAAAAGGCTGTAGGACCTTCATGTTAGGTCTTTACTAGTAAAATGATTTTGCACTGAAGTTTACACTACTATAGAGAAGTTGTATATACAGTCAACTGATTATTAACTCAGTGATTATTAACTTATTTAAAATTCCAACTTATTATTTTTCTCCTACAATTTCTCCTCTACAGTATTTTTCCTTCTTTACCACTTTCTTTACTTAGAAGAAAGCTAAATGTTTTGAGGTTGCAGTAGAGCTCATTCATCCTGTGTTTCTGTCAGAAGAGCATGATAAATAAAAAGTCTCCAGTGGCCTCTCTGTTTATTTAGACCTCTTGTTTCTGACACAGTTCTGCACAAAACTAGTATTGAAGTGTCTGCTATTAAAACATAACATAACCTGACAATGATCAGCCCACTGGGGTTTCCAAAGGAAGGCCATATTGTTCTGCTCTGTGGAAGCGCCTGGGCTCTGGATGTGCTGGGACATGAACGAAAGCACTCGCTGTGGAAGACTTTCCAGTACATTAGGAGTATATGAAAGGAGCTGACCAGTCTAGATTAATATTGCCATGTCCAGCAACAGGACATGTATTATCACCTAATTCTCAGTAGGTATATGGTTGTTTTTGTTAGAGAATCTGTTTAAGAGAGACAAATCTGAATGTGATTAGGGGATATTAAAACCTACAGTCACATGTGCTTTGAATATACATTTCTTTCTAAAGATTTCCTGGATGTCCCTATATATATATCTATATATATAGATATTATATATATATATATATATCGTGTTGTGGTGTGTGTGTAAGTTTGTATGGGTGAGGAGTAATATCGGACCTTAACCGAGGGGTAAAAATGACAGATTGACATTTTTACTGTCTAAACGGAATCGAACGTTATATGGCATATACAGACACTTAGAATTTTAACAACCAAATAATATACTTGCACATCACAAACAATATACAAAACAATTTAAAACTTTATACTGTTATCATATACACATGTTTGCACAATAACACAAAGCAAATTAAATATCTACTTGCTGAAGCGGTTTTTATTTTAGCCAGCAAGGTGTTCTCATGTCGCAGCAATAAACTAGCAAAAGTCACATGGCCGTGACTTTAGCTCCTTAGCAACAAGCCTCCTACGTTATTGGGAATGAATTATTTCAACGCAGCGCGTTTGTGCATTTGAGAAAGGAGAGGAAATTAATTGTTGATGAGAAGAAATTACCCTCTGCTGTATGGATTAAAAAGGTGTGCTGATTTTTATACAAAAAAATGAGAAAAAGCTGGTTGCGAAGAGGGTTGATACTGGACCCTAACGCCCCTGATAAAATGAGGGAGTGGTTGTACAGTATTTGTTAGCCTATTTGTTTTTCTATGGGTCTCTCGCTATATTGCGGCCCTCTATATATAGAGAATTTATATTGGACCCCGTCACCCACAGTATATGTGGGTGGGTGTGTGTGTGTGTGTGTGGTGTGTGTGTGTGTGTGTATATATATATATATATATATATATATATATATATATATACACACACACACACACACACACACACACATACACACACACACACACACACACACACACACACACACACACACGCTGCTGTGCAGAAGTCTTAGACATGGTGCATTTTTCTACTGTGATGCATTGTGAGCATCAACAATTTACTTAAAGCCTCCACTAGTGTTTTCTATGATTATAACAACCTTGACTTGCATAAAGAAGGAAAAACATTGAGTGAAATAACTTGCATTACTTGATTTTCAAGGTGTTGTATCCGAAGCATAATCAACAAGTACAGAGAAACATCATCTGTAATTGACAAACGGGGGGCTGGAAGACCCAAAAAGTTGTCTAACAAGGATGAGCACTACTTGAAGATAATATCAATATAGAATAGAAATAAGACAAGCGTTGAATTGACATCAGAACAGGCAGAAGGCACAGGTGTCATTGTCCATCAAATCAACAGTACGAAGGTCACTCTTGAAATCAGGACTTAAAGGATGTGTTGCAGTAAGAATACCTCTGTTAAGAAAGGAGAACGAGACTAAAAGGCTAAAATATGCACAAGAATACAGAAATTGGACTATGGAACAATGGTCAAAGGTGCATTGGACTGTTAATGGATGGACAATGACAAAGGTGCTTTGGACTGTTGATTTGATGGACAACGACACCTGTGCCTTCTACCAGCTCTGTTGTCAATTGAATGCTTGTCTTCTATCTTAGCAACCTATACAATATGTGAGACTTCAGGCTTCCTGCCAATCCAAATATTATTGTACTGTAATACTGCCTCTTATTATCCCCTAACATGATAATGTGGACGCATACGTAGGTATGTATGGCACCCTTTAATATCTATAGAACCGTTCAACCAATTGTGCTGAAACCATCAAGATTATCAAGATTATAAATCTGGGGGTATATAGACGCAACCTGTCTACTGATAGCTCTGTATTTGTATTTACACCTATAGGCGAATATGTGTTTCTGAAGTTATTGTTATGTTATATATTATGATTCATTGGCTTTATATATATGGATTTGTATTTTAAATGCAGGTCCAATTCCTCTGATATTCAATTTTTTACCCTTTTTATATTTTATCAAATCTTAAAGAGATTGGTGTTTATGATTTACCAACACATTAAAATCTACATAAAGAATAAATATTAGAACCCCATGAGGGAAGTATGATGCTAGTTGAACAGCAAGAACATCAATCGTGTTCTGGATTTAAATCTTCTGGTCTCAACCAAATTTGCTGCCGGTTTATTAGAACAGTTTCCTGTTTTTTTTTTTTAAATCCAAATTCTAGCACTAGCTTTTGCAATGTTTGTGGCTAGCTAAAAATATATTTTTGTTCATGGTACCACAGTTGATAAACACCAGCTGTCATTCCGTGTATGCACTATAAATAAAACAAGCTAGTTATCCAACAGATTTTTAATCATAACTTGGAAAAGGCAAAACTTATCAACACTGATTTACATTAAAATGTTTTTTTTTTCTTCACTTGAATTAATTTAAACAGCACTGAAATAAGAAAACAAAATAAACTTATATGATGTATATAAAACTTATGTTGCTTATATACAGTACTTTTTATCCTACATGTGTGGGTATTCCAGTTTTCATAAATTGATGCCAAGCTTGTGAGAAGAAAATAATAATAAAACATAGAGCCTTCCCATGATTCTAGTTTCAGTTCCTATTTTTTTTTTAATTCAAATTTCACAGTAAAATATTCAGTTAATTTACAAATGTAAAGTAACAGGTTATGAATAATAACAAAAATGCATGTACATATTGTTTTCCTGTGATTTTAGAAAAAGGAGTTTATCAAGGCGATTACAATAAAGCATTGCTTTTTGTCTTGCAATAGATTGTGAAATTCCTACATATTCTTCAAGCCAATTTTTGCAAATGATAAACAGAAGTTCAAATAAACATGTCATTAAACTAATCTGCTGTATTTCAAACTCTCCTCACACATTCTCAGAGCTAGTGGTGGTAAACTGAGCCATTTAAATGACTACAAAGTGCTGTTTCTCAGTTGGTTTCCATAAAGCAGCTAATGACAACATTCCAGAAGACATAACAACCAGCTTTGGAGGATGTTAAGATGTACTTGTAAATCTTTTTACATTCTCATTGGTTCAATTCTTAAAGAAAGAATAAATGTTATCATACAGAAGAATCAAACCTTTATAAACAATTACTGCACCAGAGACAACAGACTGGTCAAAATATGAACATTCAATACTGGGCACAGATTTGTTAATGTGTTCAAGAATATATTAGTGCAGAAATTAGCAGATCTTCTCCAAATGTAAAAAAAAAAAAAAAAAATAATATAATAATAATAATAATAATAATAATAATAATAATAATAATAATAATAATTACAAATTAAAGTGTAGCGCATCTATCATACAGTGACAATTCAAAGTCATTCCGAGTTAATGAGAAATACTGCACAAGGGTTTCAAATTTATAGGTAGGTGGATTTAATAATAACAACATCTGTATTATGATTTTTTATTGTTTCATGATTTAAAGCTGATTAAAAGTAATAGATATTGAAGAAACGTGGGATGTACTTGGTTGTCTACAGTTATAGATGGTGCAGAGCAGATCTACAGTTATATGTCTATATATCATCATTTATTTTGATTTTGTATAGAGAAATTAAGCCAAAGCTATGATTTATTTATTTATTTATTTTTGCTTGAGAAAAATGTCTTTTGTAAAATACTTTTTTGAGTTTCCATTCTCACAGTTTAATTTAGTCGATTAAACCAGGCTTTTCACCCGACGTCATGCAAATGAATGGGAAAGGTGGGGGTTGATATGTAAATCAGCTATGTGTAAAGTACTCATGCTGTTTTTGAAGATTACTTGTGAAATGTTGTGAAAATGTGGTTTCCATGCGCAGAGAACTGGTACACGAGTGAATCTACGCTGCTGTAATAAAGCAACACAAGTAAATGAGATTTACTCTATCCCTTTCTCTGGCCATTTTTTTCGATCACAAACCACACAAGTAATTCTTCCAAACATTCACGTGCATTGCCATTTCAAGCGTAAATTACATCGCATGGAAACTCAATGTATGACTGTAATTTTCTAAAGACAAGCGACTATGAACTTTTTTCACTTAAAGCATACCAGAAGCAGTTCTACTTGTTTTGATTCTATCCATCTCTATATCGCAGCTAAAAATAGCAACAGTGAAAGAACGAATTCAACTTATCTGAAATATACTGGAGAGCAGTGTGGACAGATACAGTATGGCAGTTACTGGAGGAAGTACAGCATAACATTTATAAGAACCATCTAGCAAAACCGGTGGATTGAATGGCCTGGATCTGCCCATCAATCATCAGAGCCAAACTTTATTATTATTATTATGAAACCCAATGTTTAATAATGAATCAGCTTTGTGGTGCAGTTGAAACTTTGTTTCTTTTTGATGAACCAACTGGGAGAGTAACTATTCCCACATTCAATTCACATGTGTGTTTTCATTTATTTATTTTTTTTTCAAATGTGACAGGCAACACTTGCAGTTATAGTTTAGAGCCATGTTCATCAACACAATCTGAAATCTGGACGATATCGCTGGTTGCGCAATGCCAAATTGGAACGGCGACAGATACATTTAAATATACTGTCCGATATTTTAACATTGAGTCATTTGAATTTTGAAGGAAAATTTCTTTCTATAAATGAAAATTACATGTAATAGCCTGGTGAACAGGAGTGATCTTTTGATTATTCTTACATGTAAACTAATCCATTAATTATGCAAAATTCCACTGTGGGGAACAAACTGGAAACTTCATCTATCATACTTTATCAGCAGAGGATTTTTATTTTTTCTCACAAAACCTTAACTGATTTGCCTTAAAGACGCAGTGAACTGGTTAGTTGAACAGATCCTTTAATGGTCAAATATGTGGAGTCAGATAGTTAATGAAAAAATCATTATTTATTCCTTCTTCTTTTGTTGTTAGACACATCATGTCATAAATAGAGTTGCTTGTCTTGTAGGATATCAGTCTATCCAGGTATCACCCACTTCCTGTCTCTGGCCACATGTTTCTGTTATTTATGTCAGTAAAATCACATCTACACAACCGCTGCTAGTTGTTAACAAAAGTTTAACTCCTCTCATACATTCCTGTGTGTGTTGAATGCTATTAGCCCATTGATAATACCTGAGTTTGTTCATTTTAAAGGATGCTGCCATATGCATGAAAGAATAAATACAGACATAAACTGACAGCACCATCTGCCAAACATGGTTGACGTCAAAGGATGGCCCCACATTTCGCTCTGCCTCTGGAGGATGCTGCATTCTCATCAGTACTAAACTTAAATATTAATAATTAAGTGTTTAATATGCCCTGATGCACAAACATCTTGCCCTTCTGGACTATGCAGATGTCAGGTGAATATTACTGTTTTTAAGTGTTTTAGAGGAAATGTGTAATGCATAGAGTGTCTATGGTTAATTCTCTATCTTAAAAATAAAAAGTTCAACAGTGTTTTGATGTTAACACTTTAAAAGGAAAAAGGACAATGAAAATATGCCAATAAGTTAGTCTTTATTGTCCTAACTTTACCTGTATAAATAATACAATTCTAAAAGTTAACTGTATTCATGTAGGAGTAGAGCATTCTTAGTATAGTAACAACATAAATTAAACTTTTAAGCTATTTCACTTTTAAATATGCTACTCTGATCTTAGGAAACCCATTATAACATAAACCCTGTATATGTTACTGTCTGTTCAATCTATCAGTATTACAGCAGTGCCAAAGGGATGTCTCTAATCTCAATACGGGACCCTGTGTTAATATTAATCAGCCATGCAATTGAGCAATTGCAAGCTAAACTGTTTTACATCAGTAGTGAATTGTTTTTCTTCTACGTCTGCTTTTGTGATTAAAATATAATTACTTGAAAATTATTAAAATATTTAAAGGACTGCTTAAAAATACACACCAGTTTTCTTGCATTGAAACAGGATTTGTGAATCAGACTAATTTCTATCTAAAAAAACTTTTAACAAAGCAACAAACAAGTGGCAGGTCCAGAGGTACCATGGAACTGCAGTTAAAATTTGTAATAAATTCTGAAGTTGAGTGGTGTCCTTTGAAGATTTAACAAATTAGGTAGGATTGTGGTGGAAGATAGTTATGTCTAAGTTCAGTGTAGTCTTTTCTCTTTTTTTTTTTTAACTAATTGGCCATCCCTAGTCAGTTTCCTGGTTAGCCAATAAGTTGTCTTGGCATATTGAACTTGTCAATTTTACCGTATTTGCATAAGTCGAGAAATTTAAACCCAAAACACAATCCTGACTGATACACAAGCAAACATATGACCCAATCCATAATTTATAGTAAGAGCCTATATTTACTGATTGCATACCGGCAGCAGCTGGAATGCTATGGAGGGGCATATTAATAATAACAACAACATTACATTTTCTATTGCGTGACCCTGCAGCATAGTGCTTCTGTGGAAAACAGCAGCACCTCCATTGTTCTGGACAAATCCTTGTTGCCCTCGTTGCCAGAGCAAATGCTTTTAATTTCTCTCAAATCAAAATGCAAGCATCTCAAGATTTGGCAAAAACGATTCTGTGACATTGTCTATATATATATATATATATATATATATATATATATATATATATATATATATATATATATATATATATATATATATAAGGTGAATCTCAGGTTTGTTTACATCCAGGAGCTGTCACGTAAAACACAGACGAAGTTTCACTGAATTACAACAGACCATATCACCCCCCACATTCAATTTAAATACATACTTCCGTGTGGGCTAGGAAGGAAGTGGGGGTGGGGCTTGTAAACTACTAAAACAATACTATTGATACTAATAATACTAGTGTATGTTTGTGTCAGGAAGGCTTGGGTGATGAGGTCAGACCTGGAAGACAGTGGACACAGACAACAGACTGGGATAATGAAAGCGCTAATTCATGATTTTAATTTACAAATAATAGATTTTAACACAAAACAAAACACTTAAAAAGTAGTATGCTGCTAAACCAGCACATGTAGCAATTGTTATATCCTGTAGTAATAGTTTTCACAGCTCACGGTTTGTTCCGCCTGTACACACTCCTCCCATGCAGCCAAATCTACAGATCTTTTATATTATGGCCGAGGGATCAACTGGCTCTTAATTATCTTGTTAACCCCTCTGCCATAATTTTCATGAATTTAATAAATCTGCGTGACTGTCAGGTAATTAAATAATTAGCCAACAGTCATGCAGTTTCACGAGTAAAGTACAAAAATACAAGCAACAGTAATGGCAGACAGCTTTTTGTCCACTCTGCATTTTAAATAACACTACAAAATAATACAAAACATGCACAGGGATGGGAACTACCCCATCACAAGGCTATACAAAAAAGTACTGTATTGTAATGCACGTCAAAATGACGAGTCTGACAGTTCTAGGTAGAAGTGCTTAGAAAACTGTTATTTTTGCAAATCTCCCACTCAAACAGCGTCAGGATATCTAATACATATATTTAGGGGAAAAAAAAATGTATGGGTCGACTTATAGACAAGGTCGACTTTTACTCACGCAAATACTGTAGATACATTTGCATTCTCACAGGAATTGTAGACATTAATATACATAACATTTTACTTAATTCTGTTGAAACAAGTAAACTGCAGCGGCAACATTTTCTTAACTCATTTGTGTCTATAGTAAAAATGCAGTCTGATTCTGTGAGATTCATGATGTCACTCTCCCACTGTTCACTATGAATAATGCACAAGATACCATGATGATACAAAATCAGTCATTTCAAAGTGTCAGCAAAATTTTGCTATCGACTATTCACTCCCTTCAAAGTAAAAAATAGCAACCCTTTATTGCTATTTTATTGTTTATTGGCTTCTTCGAACAGGAGTGAATCTATTAGTCCACAGCATAGACCTTAGTGTGTTTATATTGATCCTAAAAATAAGGTATATATTAATCTACTAAAGAAAATTGTACTGGAATTTGTATAGTGCATATGTAATTAGACAAAACATCTGGAAATGAACAACATAAGTCTAATACGTGATTTTATAATAGCCATTGTTTATATCAAACTTAAAGGTCTGAAAACTATTTGTTATCAGGCTCTTGTAGCAGACACATTGGGGTGGGTGTCAGCTTTTAATTGTAACTGTCTTCCAGAATTGTGTTGTTTTAATATCCGGTATAGATTTTTATGTAATACACTTACTTGCAGGCAGCCCGAAGCAAGAATCAATTCTGCAAAGGATTCTTCTTTTGTTAAGAGCCAATCTTGTTTTAATGATGCATGAAGAAATATTCAAGCATTGACATTTTCCTGTCAGGTTTCTTTTGAAAAATCAATTAAGATAATTCTGCTTTGACCTAGTTATCCAGTTAATGCTTATTAGGAACGTAATATGATTTACTGTCAGCATAATATTTTTTTGTATCTCATCCCATTAATTTGTGCATGTTTCATATTGTGCACTACAATGGTCACTTCTTAGAAGCGATTGTAGACACAATGAAGTGGAGTACAGTAATGAGATTGATTGAGATCATTGAGACAGGTTAAAGAAAAGGCTGAAAGGCAGGCTTTTCTTTTTCTTTTTACTCAAAGCAAGGAGAGCTTCAGCTATAGTAGTGGCAAAATTGTAATTCTGCACTTATTGTCAAAAACCAACATGTTCCATTGTAAGTATTCATTCACTTCTGACTGAGGGTGAATAATTACCACTATTAGAAATTTAGGAGACTTTTTTTTGCCACAGACCTATGACCCTTATCCTGCAGTTTGGAATCTGTCAGCTTCTGTACCAAGTCCAACAGAAAGAATCTGAACTTTGAACTCTCAATACCCCCTCAAGCTAAAACGTATTCATTTAAAAACTTACAAGTACTCTGTTTGTGGATTGCCACGCTAGAACTGCATTAAATTTAATTTCAAATAAATGTATACATTTCCAAAAAGGTTTCTATTGCTTTTGCTACAAATTGCATGTATAGTTAAAGATGTACCAGGACTATCTCAAGACCCTGCTTCCCTGGGGCTGTTTGTTAAAGTAACAAACCAAGCATTTTCCGATTAAAAGATTTTATCTGTAGGTCAGTGTCAACTAAGTAATGGCTCTTCTTACTTAGATCAACAGATAATGTCGCCATCAAGTAGCTATGCCCCTAGATTTCAATTCATGGCTAAAAACAAGATTTGATCATCTTTCCTTTTGTCATAGAGCTGCTTCAGCCTGGAAAGAAAGAGCGATGTTTCTAAACAAATACCTTTGGTCTAAATTTGTTTAAATCTTTAATAAATAAAAATCTGAAAAATCTATGTTCCTATTAAAACTATTTTTATTCTTGATACTGTATGCGTAATAAATATAGGTATGTTTTCTTTACTAAGGAGGATTCTTTTTTTTAATATAGATATAAGTCTTACGAGAGTATTGGATGTTTACTTTCCCAAAGCTGATGATGGTAAAGGAAACTTGAGCTGACAACAACATTTATACCCAGCATGCCATGCTTGTGAGCCTTTATGCCTGTGTGGCATGGGAAACAAAATATTGTAGACCAATATCCCAGAGGACTGTGGATCATTGGTGCCTTCATAAAAGACAACATATAAACCTGTTTTATGGGTTTTCATTCATTTTCTTTTCTTTTATCTCTTTTTCTGATTTTCTTTTGTCCTCACTTTTGATTGATTTGCATTATAGTGAGTGACTCAAGTCTGAAACACAGTTGAAAGCTGAATTCCCCTGAATGTCATTGTTCAATAAATAATAAAAACAAGGTGATTGAGCAGCTCATTCATTTTGTTTCAACTCTGGATACAGGTACATCTGCTAGAAAAACGTACATGTCATACATCACCGTAACATGAGTTAAATGCAACTCTGTATAGATAAGCCTCATATAAAGTCCTCTCTGTGGGCATTACTATCCAAAATCATTGATATTGTCCACATCTGCTTTGACTCAATTGTTCCAATTAATTTCAGTTCCCCCAGTATCCTGCTTAAGGGTGATGGGCTTGTTATAATCAAACATCCATGATTAACCTTGTATATAAGATCCTCTACTAAGCTGCCCAGATTTGCATAGTCATATAGAGTTGTATGGCAAATCAATTACCTGTAAACAATAAAATAAAAAAAAATAAAATAAAAACATGGCAGCTTTTATTTCATAATAAATTAAGGATAACAGGGAAGCCATTTGGCCGATCAAGTCTCATCCCTAGCATGCCATTCTCACCTACTAGGGGGAACTAATTTAAAAGCACATAATCACAAGCACATTATACATTTTTCCAATTTTTAAAATCATATTACTTCACCTGGTAAGCTATTAGACTTACAATTCTGTGTAAAAAATAAATTGCTTCCTAGCCTCAGCTTGCACATGCCATCCTGTTCTTTTCTCTGTACTACATTTGATGTGATGTCTTGGGGTAACTTTATCTATACCATTTATGCAGTAGCATTCCTACATTATTATATTATAATCCAACTATTCTATTGTCTTTTAAAAATAAGTAATTTATTCTCCTTGTAATTGTTTCCCAGAGCCCATGGAGTTAGCATCTGTGGTTCGTGATGGAGAATGCTTACCAGATGTTGAAAATTCATCATGATTACCCCTCTGACAGAATTTGGTAGAAAAAGAATGTAAATGCACCATTAAAGGTAATACAGAGTATATACAATAATCCTGTCAGTCATTAGGTACTAGTAGTAAGGTCAGTTTTGGATAAAATATATAGATGTAATAAACACACGGTAGGGAATTTTAATTATGAATAACAACAGATATAGATACCTCTGTCCTAAAAACTAGCCTTTTCTTGCACCTCATTCCACTATTTCTTTTTTTCAGGTGAGGAATACCAGAAGAATGCATGGACTCTCACTAAGGAGGCATGGTATTCCGAATGTATTTACAATCCAGAACCAGACTATCATAATGAAATGCAAGAATAATGCAACTGTAGAAAATACATTTCTACACAGGTAATTTTTAGAAACTACTAATTTAGGACTTGTGACCTGTACATTTATTGTACACTGCAGGCTAAAGTTATTTGAAAGAAACATCGGCATGGGGCGCACTCATTTGCCTGTCTTGGAAGTTGATGTAACGGTAAAATACTTAACTTATTTTGCCCTGATATATTGAGGCAAACAGATTCCTGCCAGTATGAATACTCAGCTTCTGATATGTTACATACTGAAAACAGGAAGGATTGTGTTCAAGTGCACCCCAACACTAATTAAGGTGCCCATTACAATGCAAACAAAAAAAAAAAAAAAAAGCAGTATTGAAGCATGCATGCTATTTACCTGAGTGAATATATAAATTACAGTACAAAGGAATTATCTGTATGTCTAGCCTCACAGATTGGCAGGGTAGGGACTCAGCATAATTTTGTATCCTAAATCTCAATGGGGTTATACTGCTGCTAGTTCCCATCTGCTCTCCAGAAGGAGCTATGGGACTCAACGACAAACTTTGATCCCCATGTACAGTAGATGTTTTTGTTTAACCACAAGGATTTGCAGGCCCTCCAGAATAGTTGTAAGCCGGTCCTTGAGTACAAATTGTAAATGTGTTTTAAGTGCAGGAGTCAACCAAAGAATTCCCCAGAAAAGGCATGCATGAAACCTAAAGATTTTTCTTGTAATTTCTAGTTTATAATAGTAGTACTGTAGTAAGAGTAGGAACAATTTACAATAAAATAATGAGTGATCTCAATATTGGACATTATTATTTTATTGATAATATAATAAATAATAATAATAATAATAATAATAATAATAATAATAATAATAATAATAATATATAAGATGGGGGAGGTATAATAGAATGGGTAATACAAGTCATAGTGGTAGTCATTGTACATTATTATTAGTAATAATAGTCATCAGTATTCAAAATTTTAGATATCTTTACTATGTATATACTATATATATATATATATATAATATATTTAGTATATCTATATATATAGATATATATATATATATATATATATACATTTTATATTAAATCATATTTTATTCATGACCTTTAACCTGGCTCATGAACATTCAACATATAAACGGGAGCACTTTTTGATCGCTTTTACATTGGCTTTATGCAGAATGTGTTTTCTGTGAACTGTAGAGTTGTATAATTAAGATCATGGACTTTATAAACTGTTAGCCACTTCCAGTATTTCGCTCATGTAGTTTTGCTTACTGATATAATGATTGTTTTATTTTATATCACAATTATAGTTTCTATGGCAACTTACAATTTGTCATAGTCAATAAATGGCCAAGGCATTGACAGTGACAGGTAGGAATTAATTCGCTAACACATAATTATGTAGCAAAATGTTGACTGCCTTGCAAAAAGTGCACCTTGACACATACACTGTTTTTAAGACATGGCAGCAACATTAGCATTGGTCATTAGCAGCAGACATCTCGGTGTAGTGTCGGATACAGTCTCATATGCAGACCTATTTGGTTACCTGTGTGACAGGCTTGTTCGGGACACCAGAAACAGCTGTCTTGGCCTGTGCGAGCTGAAATAATTAGGCCTGTCATCTTCTTGCTCTGATTTCCCCTTCAACCCGCTCAACAAAATGCAAATATTTTGCTTTCATTGTCACATTCACCTTGACACGGATATTGCTTCGGTGCATAACTGGATGAGATGACTCCAAATTTGCATTGTTCATTCTAATAAATTTGCTTCTCCGGTACCTTGTGGCAGGACCCATCAGATAAAGTCTCCCGGAGTGTCATCAATCACTACTGCTGACAGACGGCTTTTGCCTTCATTTGTTACATACGAGAACATGCTTAATTATTTGTACTGTAATTAGTTGGGAAAATGTCAGGAAATGTCAACTCTCTGTTCACTCTGGAAGGGCTCTGCTTGAAAGCTGCAATGACTGAAGTGTCATTAATGCCACGTAACAAGATGAGGATCAGCTGGGGAGAAGTGAAGGCTTCTTAGAATGTAATCATGGCGAGTTAGGGAAAACTGCAAATCAGTGTCAGTAACAAGATGGGGATCTTATTAGCAAGCAGCTGCATTTTCAACCATGTCTGTTTCTTCCTACTTGCTTCTAACAGCAAGAATGAAGGAGCTTTAAAGAAAATTGGGCTTTGCAAATGTGAAAAACAATCCTCATGCTTTCATATAATTCCTGTCAATCACTAACCAGTTTGTCATATTTTACTCCACATCTTGAGTGCAATATTAGTAATAGTAAATTAGTAAATAATAGCAGTTTATTTAAAACCATTGCAAGGGAAAGTACACAGTAGCTAGTTGCAATTACATAGCAATTAACTTGTTTATTGTTGATGTTAATTACTCTCTGAAACAAAAACACATTGGAAATGTGAAAAAATGTCAAGTTATCAAAAGTGCCCAGGCATTTAAAGTGGAAAGAAACCACTGGGGCAATCTTGCCCAGCACAAAGCAAACAGGCACAACTGTAAAACTGATGTGGGTCAAGGTTTGCCCAATTGTTTCTACTAACTTGGCTTGTGTTTTTGATGCAGGTTCATTCTGCTTTTATTGTGCCTGAAAAACAAAGCTTGTGTTTTTGATACAAGTTCGAAGAAATGGCAGCAAAATCTCAGTAAGGAGCAATCGAGAATCCCTTTTCATTTTTTACTCTGAATCCATCTCAGTAGAACCTATATTTCCACTCAAGAAAACTCCCCAGCTGTGCTCAGCTGTTTGGTGGCCCAGGTCAGACAGCAGACAGTACATCTCGGAGCAAGCAACTCCAGCTGCCAGCACATCATCAGGCCATCAAGCAACAGCTCCAGCCAGTAAAATTCAACAGGAACATTTTCAATGAAATAAAAGCATTCATGCAACCATTCAGATACCTTATCCTCAGTCAACACCAAACTCAATAATTTGAATAAACAAGTGTCCGCCATCGAGCAACAGAAGCAAGGTTCCACAGTTTCAGTATTCTCCTCCATTTCTGCCATAAATGCAGCCGCTGCAACAGCTACAGTCCCTTCTGGTTTTACACCAACCCAGGGCACTACAATAGAGCCTCCGGTCTACAACCTTGCATCTGCCCATCACCACTTAATATCCCTGCAGATTCGGCAAAGCATAATTGAAGGTAAGGACATTAATCAGGCTTCTCTATTGATGGCTACATCAGAATTTCATGACCATAGAGCGGCGGATTGCAGAGATATATCAGTAACGCTGAAATCTAGAGAACCCAGATTACTGAAAAATCTTACCCTGGGGAAAATTCATCCTTGCCTTCGCTATATTTCGAGATGTTAGTTATGTTCTATATACCCGAACCACAGGCAAGAACTGGATTCTTATGAATTCCACATCGTGGAGCTGTCTGTCAGGTATGGAGGGACCATGTTTTTTAACTATCACAAATCCTTTTCAGCAAAATCAGCAGCTATTTTGGCATCACATAACCACACCATCGACTGGGCAAAACCTGATTTAGAGCTATTCAACAAGATTTTCAGAGGTCTCAGAGCCAACACATGCAGGGTCTGCGCTTACAATGACTATTCAATCTCTCTCTGCCCAAAAGCTGCCATAGATTCAACCTCCAAATCAACAGTCTGCATCATTGCTGCCCGTTTCTCTAATAGAATCTTTGTCCATAAATCCATCCATTCTTCTGTCCCACCTGAGCAATCTACGAGAGAAAACAGATTCAGACGAAGAATCAGATATGCAGGAGGCAAGCAAATATGCAATAATTTAAATTTTGGTATCTGCTCGAGGAACTAATGCAAAAATATTCATATGTGCAGTTTTTGTGGGGACAGTAATTCAAAAGCCACCTACCCAGTAGCTCCAAAGTGACTTTCTTCAACACTGACAGTCTCCACTCTTATAAATATTCCCAAATTGAAACAAAAACTTCTGAATCATCCAGATAAAACATTCATCAACTATTTACTCAACGGTCTAAAAAACAGGTTTTCAACTGGTTTCAGTCAAATCCTTCCCTCCACCTTTCAAAGCAAAAACCTTAATTCTGTTACTCAAGAGAACAAGACAGTACAATCTCTTATTCAAAAAGAATGTAAAAAATGATTTATTGTTGGTACTTTTGCAGTTTTTGGTATATTTCCAATATTCAGGATTAACCCCATCAATTTTTCAGCACCACGGGGATCAAGCATTAGTAGCATTAACTCACTCGTTCCTCACAATTATCGCAACAATACATTAACATATTGGATGCAATTCATTCCATTAATTTGGCAAGTTGCATCTCCTGGTTAGCTGACACATTTAAAGTAATGCCAATCCATCCTTCTCTTCGCCACCTGTTCGGGACATACTGGAAAGAAAAATTCAATTTTTCTACTCAGTTAACTTTCGGATGCCAAAGCAGCCCCAAAAAATTCAATACTCTCAGCGGCTTTATGCTAGATACTTCTCAATTCATATCATATTCCATTTCTGCTCCACCTACTCAATGCTTTTCTCTTGATATCTTCTCCCTCAGATCCACCAGCAGCAGCAATCACCAATCTAAAAAGTTTATTTTCAGAGGGTGTCCCACTTTCAGAAGAAACAACAATTTTCCCACTTCATACGCTGGAATTTCTAGAAATCATACTGGACAAAGAAAAGTTTGAAGTCAGCCTCCCCATATCTAAACTCAATAATATCCGTTCTCTTATCCATAACTTTCAGATCAATAAACAATCAGGAAACACAACCTCATTGCTGGGACATTTTAATTTCTATAGATATTCTGAGCAATTTGATTTGATTTCTCTACATTGGATGACTTAACAATGATGCTCAGAATATGCAGTCCCTTCTATTGCCAGCTTTCCTATGCTGGGTATTCACTGCAGTGATCTCATGCTCATCTTGGATTCCCACTTTATCCTCTTCTTAAGCATTTCCAAAACGCTTTGGCAAGGTCAATTTATTAAGCTATCAAAAATTGGCTCTCCTCTATGCCCATATGCTACCATGCAGAAATATATCGAAGAACGCAAACCCATTTTGAATTGTGACCCCCTGTTCATCGATTGAAGCCAGACTGTTATATCCAGACATTGGTTCACATCTCATCTGTCCACATTGGTTTCCAGAGCAGGACTTTCCCTGCAATTCTATACTCCTCATTCATTCAGAATCAGGGCAGTCACATCAGCAGCAAGAGTAAAGATTAACAAGCATTTAATTAAAAATATAGGGCACTGGACATCATCAGCAGTTGAATCATACATACATTCTTCTCCATCTGAGATACCTTCTGCACAACAGTCTATTGCTAGTATGTCAGGAGTGGGGATGACCCTACCGCCAGGACCACCAAAGGTTTTCCCCCTAAAATTAAAGTTTTTTTCATCTTCTGTGGAGTAGTCAGCAGTATATATATATTAATGATTTCAAGTTTACCACTATATTTATCAATAGTCTAACATAAAATAAAAAGGTCAATTTCTTTTCATTTTATATATATATATATATATATATATATATATATATATATATAGACAGACAGACAGACAGACAGACAGAGAGAGAGAGAGAGAGAGAGTTTTGAACTCCACTTAGCTTTTTTTTTTGGGGGGGGGGGGGGGGGGGGGGGGGGGGGGGGTGCCACGGTCCTATTTAAAAAATAAATTTTATTTTTACAATTTTTTTTAATAGACAGGTTTTTTGGGGATTTTTTTTGGTCATTTTAAATTTTTTTTAATTGAAATTAATGGGTCGAAAACTGTAAAAATAAATGTGTTTCTATTTGCTCCATGTCTGCCAACATGTTTTTATCATTAGAGCATGTTCATGAAACAATTTAACGTCACTGGAATGCCGAACAAGGGCGCCAGGACCAGAAACATGCTTGTTACGGTTTTCCATGCAAGTGTCCCATAAGTTTTACCGTGCTTAAAAGTTGGGTGGAAAAGGGCCTAGTAAGGAGTTACTTACTAACCTTCTCTGTTGTGTTAAAAATGTTTTCCTTCTTTGTATATGCATTGGCGGTTCTTTTTTTTATTGTCTGCACATATTCTAAGGATTCTTTAGCAGGGAGCTGGGGTTCTCACTTTCTCCAGCCCTTGGTTAAGCTCTGCTTCCCTGACCTCAGCAGGAGGTTTTTCCACAAGTCAGAGGGGACCCCCGACCAAACCCAACCTTTTAGCATCTCATGAGCTGTCACTACCCTCGCAATCTGTGGGGCTAAGCTTATTCTTGCTAAACCATAGGTGCTCTTCTGTCAGAACACGAGACTCTCTTCTCATTTCAGGTTCTCTGGGGTGCGTCTCCGTCCCAGTTTTGGAAGTCTACAATTCAACTCATTGAGGGCAGCACTCTGAGCCAGAGTTCTCCCTTTTCTTCCTTCCTTTCAGGTGCTCTAGCCTCTATTTATGTACAGGCCCCCCAAGAGACGGGACCCCTCTTTTGTATGTCGGATCCCCCAAGAGACGTGGACCCCTTTTCTATTTGTATACTAACGCTATGTCCCTTAGGGTGCCGTGTGCCCAGCTTTGGAAGTGCTACACCACGACGGGGACTTCATCCTGCCGAGGGCTTGGTCCTAACTGTGGGCGGCTCTCTGAGAAATGAGGCGACGTCACTACAGGTATCCTGGTTCCCGCCCCGTATTAATTTCCTGTCTCACAGCAACATTCATTCAAATGTATCTGAGGGACAATTATATTACTATATAACAGTAAGTTATAGTATATATATATATATATATATATATATATATATATATATATATATATATATATATATATATATATATATATATATATATATATTATATTCAAAGTTTAATTCCCAAGGGTTCTCACAGATGTTACGAAGTGGTGTATTTTCCTTGTAAAAGGAACATAAATGTTACTGTATTATTATTATTATTATTATTATTATTATTATTATTATTATTATTATTATTATTATTGTGCTTAATGTATGTTCCTTTATTTCTAATTTCTTAAAACCCTTACTTTTAGAACACCCAGTACATTGCTACCATAAAAGGTTGTATCAGGTTGTATGAATTACAGTTGACCTTGTTATATGCCACTAATCTTACCAAAGACGACGAAAAAACAAAACAATCATCTACATGACAAGCAAGTATATGCACAGGAAATGCATATACTGTATTTCCTCCTGCTTTAACAATTTATTTTCACCTTTTCACTGTCTGCTCAAGCCTATTAAACTCATCATTAACCTGAATTTAGACAAGGACATTTCTCAGGAATGAATCTGTTTCTATCAGTCATAGTTACATTACTGTTCTGCAATGGTTTTATTAGGTAAAGGAAAACATATGCTACTTACAGCACAGATGTGTTTGAAATATTTCCTGCTATTAGTTTTTTTTAAGCTTAAATATAATTTCATCTCATTTCATAAATATCTCTCCAAAGTCAAAACTTTTTTTTTTTTTTTTTTTTTATTGAGTCAGTTTTCCATAAATTGTATTTCAATGCCTTATTTTTGAAAGCCTTATAAGAATAATGGCTCCTTGAATATTGAAGGTATAACGGGAAAGAAGTGCTGCTAAAAAAAGGTTCCAGCTAAGCTCCCAGGGAATGTGTATCAATATTTTCAAACGGTAGAATTATTTTTTTTTAAAATATTACAGTTATTTTTTTTATTTTTGCATTGCATGTTTTCAATATATTTTTAAACGTAACTCAAGCTGATGGCATCTTGATTTTCTTTTTACATAGACTGCAGCTTCTGTCTCCATCTCTGCCCCTCACAGTCATGTATTTTTCTAGGGCAAAACAACTAGTCTCTAAGAAAACAAACATAAAATTATCAAACATGTCTACCCTTTATAGGGGTTGTGTCACATATTTGAATGTGTCACAAAATACTACAATACATCAATCATCTTTTAGAGTATGTATTTGACTGAGGTTCTTCATTGGAGCACCATGGCACCTGTTAATTATACAGCAGGTCTTGCCACTTTCAATTTATGAGTTGTTTCTGACCAGCTGAGCTGCAACACGCCATGGTTGAGTGGGGTGAAGAAACTGGTATCCAAAAGTCAACAATAGGAAAGCATCAGATGTGACTGACACCAATTTTAATTTACTTAGAGTGGATATCCCCGCCCGGCTACATTTGATCAGCTGCTGGTCAGAAGCAAAAAAAATATTGAACACTAAAAGTGGAGTGATATTTTTATGGTATTTAGAAAGATAAACATTGAAAAGAGAAAGCATAAATATAATAGTATTGAAGGTTTTTGATGCAGCTTGAGGTTGCAACCTTTATGTTATCCCTGAGTTATGACTTCTGATAAGTTAAACAGCCAGCACACAATTAGTGTATGAGCAGATGTTTTTTTTTTTTTTTTTTTTTTGTGCAGCCTCTTTCTTGATGCAGCAGGGATAGCTCAAAACAGCTTTCCTGTTTTGTGGTTCACTGGACTACCACCTTTTTGAAATGGTGGTGTCTTTGTAAGTAGGGTGCCTTGGAGAATTCTAGTTTTTAAAATTAGATAGCAAGTTCACCGATCTGAACTGCATAATTAAATGTGTGCATCTTGCTTAATTTGTTAAGTACTCTTTGAATGTAAGCTAAAAAGCTTACCGAATCTGACAGTTAAAATGTGTGTGTCCCTTTAGCAGCCATTTATTACTTTCCATAGGAATGTATAAACTCTATATAAGTCTATAAACATAACAATATAAACGAGATACAATTTATAATAAAAAATCTTTGCAAATGCATGCATCATTATGACACAGTTGTCTGTAGTGAGGCATCTTGATTTAAAAATGTTATAAAGTGCAAAAAGAATTTAAAGTTGACATTTTTGTTTATGTAAAACACTTCCTAACTAAAGTACTGGAGATTGTGCTAAAATATAAAAATGGGGGCCGTAGCTTTAAGGGTATTTTAAGGCATGCAGAAGTAGGATAATCTAATCAATTGTAAGTAAAAGAAGACAAAAACTAAAACAAAAAACAAAGGAGGAAAAAATCAAATAAAACACAAACATTCAGAAATATCCTCCAATTGTTTGGATAGCTGTACAATGCCAAAGCCTCTTAGAACATTATAAGTCTTATTCAGTAATACATTATCATGCATATTTCATAGCGGGGATTACCAAAAC